>NC_091059.1:9818896-10122110 GCF_000393655.2 Nicotiana sylvestris
CTTTAGAACTAATGAATCTGCATTTGAATGGTTCTCACAAATTTCTTTATGGACATCGCTCATCACGTAGTCTGCCTCTGAGGGTCCCATATATCAGGCTAATGGTCTTTGGTATGACCTTCTATATAACGCCCATCTACGAGGCAGTAATGAGTTGTTTTGGTTTGTAATGCCCGGGATACCTTCGGGTCTTCGGGTAACTTGCCATGCCGAAGGTATTTGACGACCTCATTCCTCCAGTCCCAAACTAAATTAGTTGAATTGACCTCGCAGTAACCATCAACATCCAGCACCGAATACAGAAGTTGAACAACTATACTAGAGTCAGATCCTTTCATCTCCGTAGATGATCCAAATTGGCCAATGCATCTGCTTCCACATTTTCTTCCCTTGGAATGTGTAAGATCGATCACTCCTTGAACCATGTGAGCAATACATGAACCTTGTTCACATATTGGTGCATATGCTCTTCCTTTGCGTCAAAAATCCCATATACTTGATTTACTACCAGTTGGGAATTACATTTTATCTCGATAACCTTGGAGCTGAGTCTTCGAACCAATTCAAGTCCCGCAACCAAAGCCTCATAATTGGCTTATTTTTTAGTTAATGGAATAATCTTAATGTCCTGCCTCAGGGTTTCTCTCGAGGGCGTGATCAGAACTATCCCGAGACCGGACCTTTTTATGTTGGAAGCTCCATCCGTAAACAAGGTACAGATTCCTTATGTCATTTCCGACACCGGCACTACTTCCTTAGCAGCCAAGGGCATTAAACCGGGAGTGAAACCGGCCACAAAGACGGCCAAAACGTGTGACTTGATCACAGTCCTAGTTTTGTACTCAATGTTGAACTCACTAATTTTGACTACCCATTTAGCTAAACGGCCTGACAACTCAGGCTTGTAAAGGACATTCCTTAAGGGAAATGTTGTTAAAATATCTATGGGGTCGCACTAAAAATAAGGCCTAAGATTTTGAGAGGCGACTACGAGAGCAGAAGCCAGCTTTTCGAGATGCGGATAGTGAGTCTCCTCTCCCGATAATATTTTACTCACATAATAAAAAAATTGCATACCTTCTTCCTCTCAGACTAAAACAGCACTTACCGCTACTTCCAAGACCACTAGATATATTAGCAATTTCTCTCCTTCCCCCAGTTTTGACAGTAACGTGGGGCTTGATGGGTACCTTTTTAGGGGGAGAAATTTAAAAATAGCCATATTTACAGCTGGTCATTCAAAAATAGCCCAGTTTTAAAAGTAATCGAAATTTAGCCACTTTTCATGTAAAGATAAATCTGAGCGAAAATATTGTTCAAAACCAGAAAAATACGCCCGTATATTATACTGGAGTTCCAGCATAAGTATGCTTGAACTCTCGCATATTATATGGGAGTTACAGGATAACTATGCTGGAACTCCAGCATAATATGTTGGAGTTCCAGCATAAGTACACTAGAACTCCAGCATAATATACTGGAGTTCCAGCAAGTATAAATGTCCCGTATAATATACTAGAGTTTGGAGCACCGGTTCTCCAATCTCCCGTATATTATACAGGAGTCAGCAAAGTATACAGGTCCAGCATAATATACTGGAGTTTGTACACAGATGCACCGAACTCCCGTATATTATGCGGGACCGATCTCTGTAGCAGCAAAATAGTGGCTATTTTTTATTGACTTTGTAAACGGTGGCTATTTTTGAATGACCAGTTTGAAAATTGGCTATACCGTGCTATTTTAACCTTTTTAGGTCTTTCAAGGTCTGTTGGCATCCCAGAGTCCATTCGAAATTGTTTTTCTTTTTGAGGAGTGAGAAAAAGTGATGACACTTTTTAGAGGATCTCGAGATGAATCTACTTAGGGCCACCAATATTTCGGTCAGCCTCTGTATCTCCTTTACATTTGTCAATTGGACCAGAATGTCCTCGATAGCTTTGATTTTGTTGGGATTTACCTTGATCCCTCTTTGTGAGATCAAGAATCCCAAGAATTTTTTGGACCAACCCCAAATGTATATTTTCCGGATTGAGTTTCATGTTATGCTTTCTCAAGATACTGAAAGTTTCTTTGAGGTGTTTCAAATGATATCTTGCATTCAAATACTTGACTAACATGTCATCAATGTATATCTCCATTGTTTTTCCTATCTGATTTTCAAACATTTTGTTGACGAGCCTCTAATAAGTGGCTTCGGTGTTCTTAAGCCCAAATGACATCACATTATAGAAATATGTGCCAAAGTTTGTTATGAAAGATGTTTTTTCTTAATCTTCCGGATTCATCTTAATTTGATTGTACTCGGAGTAAGCATCAAGGAAACTCATTAACTCGTGTACGGTCGTAGCATCAATCATTGATCAATGTTCAGCAATGTAAACATGTCTTTAGGACACGCCTTATTTAAATCCTTATAGTCTGTGCACATTCTATGTTATTCTTATTTAGTACTACAACTACGTTGGCTAGCCATTATGGGTATTTTACCTCTCAAATGGAACTAATATCTAGTAATCAGGTTACCTCTTCTTTACCAAGCCTGTTTTGTACCTCCGCCATCGAGCGTTTCTTTTGCCTTACTGGTGGGAAATTTGGACCCAGGCTTAGATTTTGCACGGCCACCTCTAATGGGATACATGTCATATCCGAGTGTGACCATGCAAAACAGTCGATGTTAGCTTTAAGAAAATTGATAAACCCCAACCTGAGCTCGGGGTTTAATCCTGTCCCCAGGTGTAACTTCCTCTCCAAGAACTTTTGTCCTCTGCGATTGACTTGGTCGCATTTGTCTCCTCCGGTACCTGAAAGTATCTCGACACTTGGTGGGATTCGGATTATTCCTTGACTTTACCATCTTTATTCGGAAAGGGAGAAGACATCGGTTCCTGTAATTGCTATTTGTTGGGCTCTTTCCCCTTGCGGCTGGAAATTGTTACTGTGTTCATTTCCCTTGTTGTCGGTTAGTCCCCTCTTGTCTGCTAAATCCCTTCCGGTGTTAGAAATTTCAATAACTAATGATATGTCGAGGGTACGGCCTTTATCTCGTGTATCCACTGCTTCCCGGGAATTATATTTTAGCCCATGTCACCATCTACACCTTCGAATAAGGTAGTTTTGGTTACCCATTCAGCACTCATGGGCAACAGGATCTCTCATCATATTGTCACACTTGTCAAATTGAATCCAGCTATGACTTTTCTCGTCGGTATGATGCTTCAAGCTAGCTTTTCTTGCTCCAGCAAACTCCATTGGATAATGTTGGCCGAGCTCCCTAGGTCAACTAAAACACGCTTAATTTTAAAATCTAAAATATTAATAGATATTACCAGGGTGTCATTATGTGGTAGAAGAAGTTCGTCAATGTCTTCCTCCGTGACTTTACAAAGTCTCTTATTGTGAGTTACCGATATCCTTATTTTTTTGGTCGTCGAGAAGGTTACACCGTTAATTATGTTCCCTCCAAAAATCATATTAATGGTCAATCGAAGGGTGTCTTCTACCGCCTTTGAAGGTTCTGCATTGTCCCAGATTTGGCCGTAGTTGTTCTTGGCTCGATCACTTAAAAATTCCCTAAGATGGCCATTCTTTAATAATGTCTCCACCTCTTCACGTAGATGCTGGCAGTCCCCAGTTCTATGGCCGCGAGTCCTATAATATTCACACCACAAGTTGAGATCCCTCTCGCTGGGATCTAATTGGCTTCTAAAACTGTGCTTCTTTGATATTCCTCATTGCCGATACCAACTACACTAAGATGATGTTGAAGGTATAATCCGATAACTTGGTATAAGTGGAGTCTGGGGCCCCTAGTACCTCTTTTTCTTGTAATGACATGTTGTTCCGGGCTTCCGGCCACGGTCGGTTCTTCTATCAGGAGAGAACCTATCTGAGGACTGAAACCATTTGTTGTTGAGACCCTTGGTTCTTTCATATGGCAGGAAACGACCTTTAGAAGATCGTCGATCTGCATCGAAGTCACATTTAAACTTGCCCTGATTCTTATCTCGGTTTCGTCACTCGGTTGATGTCAAGAACTCGAGCTGATCATCCTATATGGTTATTTTCTACTCATAATAGTTATGGACATCCACTCATGTGCTTGCCTGAAATTCGAGCATGTTTTCCTTCAATTTCTAGGTGGCGTCGGAGATCCATGGATTCAAACCCTTTGTGAATGTCTTCGCTGCCTACTCATCTGGTACAGCCGGTAGCAACATCCTCTCTTTCTGGAACTGGATCATGAATTCTCGCATCAATTCGGACTTACCTTGTGCAATCCTGAATATGTCCGCCTTCCTGGATTTGACCTCCATTGCCCCGACATGGACCTTAATGAATAAGTCTACAAGCATCTCATAAGAGTCAATTGAATGCTCGAGTAAGAGTGAATACCATGTTAGGGCCCTTTTTGTGAGGGTTTTTACAAACTTCTTCAGCAAGACCGACTTGATCTCATGTTGAGCCAAATCGTTCCCCTTCACAATGATGGTGCAGGTTGTGATGTGCTCTTATGGATCCAAGGTCCCATCGTACTTTGGTATGTTCGGCATTTTGAACGTTTTCGAAATTAACTCTGACGATGCACTAGCTTAAATGGTAATTGCATGTATTTTTTCGAATTTGGGCTTTTCAGAATTGGCGGTGCATCTGAAATATGGTCCATCCGAGCATGAAACACCTTTGCATTTTGATCCATCCGTTCGTTCATTTCCCTCATAAACCTCATGAGTTCAGTTTTGAAGGGGTCATTCCTGTTGTCATTCCCACATCTGCTATTGGTTGCCCCGGCACCATCGAAATCGACTTCACCCCTTGGGGTGTTATTGTCGACCCTCTGAGCTATTTAATTTACAGGAACGCTGGAAGGAACTGGACCCCTTTCATTTGTACTTTGACAACGCTTTTTTAACTTTGTCATTACTCGGTCCTACCTTAGGAGGTGACTATCTCATGATTGCTTTCTGCTGTTCTTTTAAGATTTTCATTGTTTCCACCACATGTTCCTCCTCTGCATCATCGGGAGTTGGCTCACGCACATGTCCTAGATATTGCCCTTCACGAATCGGGGTTGTTTCATCCCCTTTACTACGGGTGTCGCTGATTGAGTCATCACGTTGAGGCAAATCTTTGTGCCCCTCTATGTTGTGTGTGGTGTTGACATCATTAGCTGCCATATCTGATTTCTTACTGGGGGAAAAAATCAAACAAGTTAGTGACAAACATAAGGATCAAAGCAATTATGCAACTGTCTAAGCCCCACGGTGGGTGCCAAATTATTTACGCGTAAAATGGCACATTTAAATTTGTTACGTCGTTTATAGACAAGCGAACTGATTTTATCCAAAAATGTTAAAGAAATAAGATTAAAAATGAGATTTAGTAATTAAAATTGAAGAAGATGACAAGCCTGGCTCCGATGCAATATCCCCGGGGATAAAAGCGAAAGTCATGATAAAAAAAAGTAAAGTTGTTTGATTGAAAGCAAATGTAAAATATAGCAGATGTTTGCAAAGAAATTCCTTCCTTACAATGGCTATTGAGCCAACTATTTATAGATTTATCTAGGGAAGGATCAAGCTCCTCTTAAATGATAATAAAGTGTCACTGATGAATATGTAATGGCAGGCCATAAATACAAATATTCCCTGTAACAGTTGTCCATTTAGTGCTAGAGAATATTCTCTCACTGAATGTTATCCAATGACAAATACTCGATCTGCTCCTGCTGGCTACGCTCCCTTCGGAATTTACCCCATGTCATTTGTAACTTTTGTATCCGGTACTAGTTGTTACTTGACTTGCCTTTTGGCTATTTTCGATTTCACGTGTCATGCTACCAATCGACCATTTGTTATAAACCAATTTCGATTTTCAGGCAGCTCCAAAATTCTCTTGTTTACACTTTTGCCCCTATAATTCTGCCCCCATTTTCACTTAATCAAGTTTTACCCTTTTGCATATAGGATACATTGTGTAAAGGATAAACAATGTTTGGTCAAAGAGTCGCCTTTAAAGTCCTTTCTGCTAAATCTTCTCGAATGAGTTGTACAGACATCCAGCAATGAACCAAACATTAACAAACACTGCGTGAAGTTCTTAGAATCTAGCGATGGTTTTTGATTTGTCACGCATTAAATAAGTCTAGAAAAGTTTGCTACGAATACGATCATCAAAAATAAGCAAATAATACTAGCCTAAATTTTACCGAGCAGGAGCACACCAAATATTTGCACTTTTTTAGGCAAATACAAAAGAGAACGAGTTTTGGTGACAACCGCCGCCTTTGTTGAACGAGAGAAATGCAAATCTTCAATAGGAAATCCAAACGATTTTCTAAAATTTAGATAAAAAAGGCTACATACAAGAGCAAAATCTACTGTTCAAGGTCCTACTTGGAAATACAAACATGAGACGTTCTTCAAGTGATGCATCTTTTCCGGAACATAATGCAGTCTACAGGTCCCTTCCATTGGCCAAACAGCTTCACATTACGGATTTTCACTATGAACCTTAGATGCCTAGAAAATAAGATTAGCAAACTAAAGATATTTCTACAAAATGAAAGGCGAGCAAACACGATTACCATCAATCAAGATACAGTAACAGCACAATGTATTCATCTGACTCGTCTTCTCTCCCTGGATCTGTCTCTACTATCGTCATCCCTCTCCCTGCTTCCTCTCTTACTCTCCCGTCCACTGTCTCTCTGTTTTTCACTTTCTACATCGTGAACCCTTTCCCTCTCTCGTCGTTTTTCCTTGTCTCTGTTCACATCATTTTCCCTGTCTCTGCTGGAAGATTTCCTCTGAGGGCTTTCACTTCCACTTCTGCTTCGATGACGTTTCCTTGAAGTTTCCCGGGGATCCTCTCTCTTATCCCTCCTCTCTGAAGTTAACTTACTCGCTGTTTAATTTGGAAGAACAGATACAATACAGGAATTAGTTTCAGCTTGAAGGCAGAAAGTAAAGCACCTTCACATTGGTAGGTGTGCAGAAAGTAAAGACCAGTGTTTTGGAAAGCGTTAAGCGCAAAAAAGCGACGAGGCCTCGCTTCATCGAAGCGAGAAGCGAAGCGCGTGCTTTTTTCATGTGAAGCGCAATTTAACACGTAAATTAAAAAAAAAAATAGGCATAGATAAATAGCTAAGAACTCATTAGAAATAACATATTAAGCAAATGTTTCACTTCTTAAATCAAGCAAACAATAGATACTAAAACAAGATAGTGAATAATCCTCAAAAATCATAACATATTAAGCAAATGCAAACAAAATCACAAAAACAGAAAACAGAGCATAGTTTTAGGGTACAAAACAGAGCAATAAACCAGAAAACAGAGCATAGTTTTAGGGCACAAAATCAACGCTTAAAAAAGTGAAAAAAATTGAAAGAAGAAGAGAAAAATAGGGCAGAAGAACAGACATAAATTAGATGTGTAGAACAGAGCAATAGAAAGTGAAAAATAGAAAGAAAAAGAGAAAAAAGGAGTCGACCAGAAGAAGAAGAAGAAGAACAGAAGAAAAATAGAAAAAAGAAGAAGAACAGAAGAAGAAGAAGAACAGAAGAAGAAGAAGAAGAAGAAACTTACAGAGACCGGAGAAGAAGCAGTCATTGGAGCTGTGAGAATGCACGGGAGAAAAATCTACTATTAACAATGATACAATGAGCCTATATATAATACATATTCTACTCCTACCACATATGGGAGTAGACTTATTCTACTCCTACTACATATGGGACTAGGACATATTTTACCTACTATATATGGGACCAGGACTATTTACACATAACTATCTAACAGGAGCAGCAGAAGAGCGTATGTTTATTTGTTAACAGATGGTTTATTTGCCAAATTAAAAAAAAAAAAAAAAAACTAGCAGATGCCCTCACATCGCTTAAGCGCGCTTTTTTGCGCTTTTTCCATCGAGGCGCTTCTCGCTGAAGCGGTTTGCGCTTTTTAAATGTGAGTCGCTTTTGGGGCAGAAAAGCGATAGCCCAGCGCCTCGCCTCGCTTCCGCATTTAAAGCGAGAAGCGAGCGCTTTTAATAACACTGGTGCAGACAGCAAAATTTTGCTGTGTCTATTATCTGGGAAATGTACATCTTATCTTAATGTAACAAAGAAGATGATTAACAGTCGCAAGCAAGAAACGATTCATCTCATACATGCCCTCCAAATACGGTATAAACTATGAGGAATCTCGTAACTGTTGGCAATAAACATTAACCATCACTGCCTTCGCAATAAATGCAAAGAAGATGAACAAGTGTTCGAGGCATGATATTTCAGTCAAAAGAAAAAAGGATATCTGATAATATTTGCCTCACTCCATTTTTGTGTTTATCACCAGATACAAAAGAAGAAGAACACTCCTCTACAAACAAGAGGAGTCAGAGATGCTTGACACAAAATATCTGATAGTGCTTTCCAAAGAGCATATAATGAGATTAGAGCAACAGGCTTCAGTTAATGTCTATGAGAACATCCTAACTTCCACCAGTCACCTGGGTATCCGAGAACTTATCAACTTAACCGAGATAAAATGCAGGCTTTAACTGTGTAAGAGAAAGACCACTGGCAAAAGCAGAAATAAGTAACTACTTGTACAAAAAAAAGGGGGACAGAAAAGGGGGGGTTATTGAAAGTACAAAGTCAAAATATTTAGTTGAAAAGATATCACGTCAAGATTAAAATAACATACTCCCTGCATCTTAGTTTAAATTCTTGGAGAAGGAAGAATGCCATTTGAGGGGTCCAGTGGATTAGACATAAAAGGAAGCAACAAACTTTTGTTAATTGGAATTAACCTACTTCGAGATCAATAGGAAATTGGACAGCCGTAACGGGTGCAAAATTATATGATAGAAGATATCTTTTCCAAAGAATCTGAGAAATCTTAAACCTGAACACAAAAGATATAGAAATGGCAAACTACTTGCAGATTTATCACTTACTCTTTCTTGAAACATCTTGACTGAAATTTGCTAAACCATATTCAGATTGAAGCCGTTGCCGATGGATTTCAACTTTCTTTTCTATTTCATCTGGATTATTTATCCCTCGCTCTTCAAGAGATTCGCGATATTCAATCAAAGCAACCTCAAGGCGCCTCAACTTTTGTCTGCCATGAGCAAGTCGTATACCAATCAAAATCCAAAAAAAAAAGACAGGATTGAAGAATGTAATATAAATAATTCGGAATCAAATTTATAGCAATTCAATGGTGTTAGCAAGAAAACGGATGTGCTACGGCGCAACTTCGCGCAGCTGCTACGCCTTTGCTTCTTGCCTTATCCGCCTTTGCTTCTGCGTACACACTAGACCCCACGGTGTGGGATAAGACTGGGTATGTTGTTGTTGTTATCCTTTACTAAGAAACTAATCTAAATAGAAGCCCTTCTTTTTCAAAGTAAGCTTTCTCCCTTCTTGCTTTAGTGAAATAAAGGGCGCTAACGCAACCTTGCTTCAGCTGGCTTCGCCCTATCTATTCATCTATTTTTTCAAATGGATATTTAGGGATCTCTCTTGTTCATAGATCTTGAAACCAGATCAATATCCATTTCTCAATAGATCTATTTATCGATAGAAAGATAAAAATCTCTATCCATATTAGTTGAAGATTGTGACAGATGAAATCTTCTCTGTAAGTTGCCAGAAATTCATAGTTCATTTTACCTCCTCCAATTTACTAAGCTTACTAAATGACCTCAGGCTGTCATTTACTATACTGCGTAGCATGCACATCATACTTTGAGGAAGCATTGAGCACAAGTATATTCATTAAAAACTAGTATTCAACTGAAAGAAGACACAAAAAGGAACTAGTCTAGGTCAACTGTGTGCGCTAGAGACAGGAGTTTGCCTATCCATCTTCAAAACTCAATATGTGACAGTTGAAGTCTGACATTCTCCAATACATTTCCTCTCTTATCCTTTCTTTCATTCTCTTTTCTTCAAGTTGTACGTTTATGCTAGCTTTCTTTTCCGAAATTGATAACCACTTGTAAGTAAAACTAGATTAAACTGGAGGTACAACATGGAGAAGAAGTTGTATTTCAATTTCCTTTAGTTTTATGGTAAATCTTAATACCAGGGGTGAGGCGGGTTTGATAGGGTTGATCTTAGACGGTTAGTGGTTAATGTTGAGTCCGCACTATCCTTTGTGTTTATCATAGCCCGGGCCTTAATTACTGGTTATGGTTATTGCATGTCATCTATTTTATGGTTTTTATGCTTCTATTACTATTTCTATGGTTTCTGCTGACATTACTGATGAATTGTCTCTTCTTATTTTATTTCCGTCTTCCTGAGCCGAGAGCCTATCGGAACAGCCTCTCTGTCCCATCAGGGTAGGGGGTAAGGTCTGCGTACACACTACCCTCCCCAGACTCCACTTTGTGGGATTTTACTGGGTCGTTGTTGTTGTTATTGTTATGGTAAATCTTAACTTGATCTACAGCAAGATTAGGACCCGGGTTCTGTAGCTTCCTGCTAACCACATTATCATGATTATTGGGCAATTATAGAATGCCAAAATTTCAATCTTTCAGTTCAGGGTCAAAAAGAATCAATACGAATATTATGTAGAATGCTCTTAATGACTCTGTACTTGTTCCAAAAACATTTAGAAGACTGTAGAATATTATCAATGTGCATGTTATAATAATAAGGAATTTCACGATTTAGAAAACTCAATTTCATGTAGCCCAGAACTCCTACATAAGGAGCCATCTCGTACGTCGTGAATAACCAATTCAATAAGTCTTCTCCCTTCTCTTACTCTTTTCACAGAGTGTACCCCTCTGACAAACTTCTGACTCAACATTAAGAATGCAGAGCAGTCATGCCATTTTAGTTTTAATTCTTTCTGTTTCTCTCTAAAGATTCTGCTAGATCAAAACTACAGTTACTTCTGCACCTGTAGTTTATAATTTTATCTAAAATATTCCTCATTCTGTAAAAAGGAATGATTGACAAAATTATGTTAAAGCTACACGTCAACAAAACTGGATTTTAAACTGTAAGGGCCACATCCATCATCTCAATTAAGATACACGTTTTGATGGTTGTACACGTCATTGAACCGTACATTAAGCTCTGGAACACACTAACAAGAAGGGAGGTAATTTGCAAGATTTTCAAATGTTGACGGGGCTTAATAACCTATTTCCACTGCAAATATGGTAACATTCAGGAAAAGAATAATGAAGGAGCGCATTTGATTTCTCTGAAATAATGGTGCGCTAGAGGGAGACTTCAGTTTTATGAATGGGCAAAAACAATAAACGAACATGACACCAGACCCCTCAACCAACAACCCCCCCAATGGAATCCCACAAGTGGGGTCTCAGGAGGGTAGTGTGTATGCAAAAAAGCAAGACTCATTAGGTTGTGTGTTATTCTTTTTGTCCAAAAAGAGTGTCTTTTTTTTACTTCCGAAACTCAAATTCTTCAACCAAATTTGCCAAAGCATTAAACTTGAAATACAAAATCATTGTTCATAGTTTTTCCATTTACTCACTACTTCTCTACATTCTACCTATAAAAGACAATCTAATTCAAGACTAATCTACTTGAAAATAGTAAGTAAATGTTACTACCTTCCTTCGACAAAAGGAGTACACTCAAATGTCAAAAACTAACACGACATGAAGACTTGAAGATCAAAATTTTTTTAGCAAAACAAAACCTATTTCGATGCATCAAACAACACATCTATATTTACATATTTACCTCTGTTCTTCAGTCATTCCACTTTCTAGATGTGTTGAATTGCTCGTGTCAGTTGTAAGTCCCATCTCCTCAATCTTACCAATGCCATCTCCAGCATTTTCACTTCCAGAAGATGAATATGTCAGCCCCAGGTCTCTCATATCTCTCTTTTGTTCATCATCACTATCATTATCCTCCCTGGCCCATTTAGAGGCTGGCAAAATAGACCCATTTTTACCCTCATCAAATAAGTCATTTGAATCAAACTGTGGACTAGAATTTGAGGGAACCGACGACATAGAGACTTTGCCTTCGAGTTGTTTGTCGTCATTCACATAACTATTCCAGCCTGAAGCCATCTGATCCAACTTATTATTGGTCTCTTTTTGGCTACTAAGGTATCTGTCAGAATTTGGACGGTTTACATGTTTTAGATCATCATCCAGTTCATATCCTCTCTGTTTCTCTGCTTCCTCAAGGTAAAGTAACCGAGAAACCATCATTTCCCTACCACCTATGAGAGACAAACCATTGTGCCTGCATCGTCTTTCTAACTCCGGAAGCGGAAGACTCAGTAGCTCTTTCATGGCAGCTCCTTTCCCAATTGCCAGTGCAGCATCTTGGTTAACCTTGTCACCATCCAGGGCAGTTTTAGTGCTGATCGTTTGTTCTAGTTCAGGGGCATCACCACCAAGAGAATGAAAGAGGATGACACCGGAGTTCCCAGATCGAAGAAAAGTTGCCCGTAAACCATTGACATAAGCATCGGAAAATAAAAACCAATCAGCCCACACTTGAAGAACTTTCAGAACTCTCTCCTGCAACGTGTCAAGCAAAGCTTAGCAACACATCAAGGAGGATAGAAACAGGCTAAAAATCCAACATTTGCAAAACCAGTATGGTAATGGGAATGGCTTACTTTGAGGGCCTCAGCAGTAATCCTTCCTGTAATACTACGATACAAGTCATTGAAACTTTCCATTATGTCTGGTAAAGTGGCTTCAAATTTAGTGCGATATGCTGATGCATTCTTAATAGGAGCACTACTATTGTGGAGAATATCTGAGACAAGCATAAGCCGGGCAACTTTTGTTGGTATTGGAGTTTCTTTAAGCGTCAAAGACTCTGTTAGAACTTCAACTACCTGCAACTCAGTAGCAACAGGGTAACTATTTCAGGAAAATACAATGGAAACAATTACGATCACAGGATCCCTCAATTCATTCATGGTCCTATTTATTACAATTAGAATTAATGTTCAAGTCTCATCTTTATGCTAAATAATATAAAAAACCTTCAAAGAAGCTGATGGCACTTTGAAAATTAGATGTGGAAATCACCAGCAGGTTTGTTTATTCAACTGCTAAACATGAAATAGAAGCTTTGAAAGGTAAATAGTAAAATACCAAATAATGAATGTAGCCTCAACAGAATGCCCTCTTCCACTTCCAGACGGTTCAAGTATTTGAATAGACAAAAAGTGCAGTACAAAAATAACGGAAAATTTGTAAAACACCAACTGAAAATTTACCTCTCCAGCAGCATCAGCATTGTCTAGAGCAAAACCCATTGCTTCTCTTATCTGACTTCTTTCAAGAGTCAATGAACGTAGCATATCTTCAAATTCATCTCTCTGTGCATCAGTTAATGTCCTTTCTACTTCTACACGCTGCAAATGTTAAAAGATAAAAAGTTAAATAAGAAAACATTAGTCAGATGAAAAGAAAATCCCTTACACTTTCAGAATGAAGATCCCAAAAAATCAAAATTAACTTGACATGAATCTCTAGCATCATGAATGTACCCTGCTTTTTCCTGCAGCATATGCAGTCCCCAATTCCTTTTCATTCTCGTCTCCTTTTGATGTAGGCAGAGGAGGTGGTATCCACCTACAAGTATTAACAAAAGTTTGGTCAACGACATACAATACTCAATCTAAAACTCCAAAAAAACAAAGGGCTTCGTCCCTCCATCCACACATGATTCTAACTTTTGCAACAATAAAATAGACGAGTTCAGTTACATACTAAATAGATAGTTTAAGTTTTCCATTAAGCATATCCACTATGTAAGGTACTTTCCAGATGCTTTCTATTCAGGTCGTTCAATATGAGGGACTGAATAAGGTGGTATCCAGTCCCTCCGGATTGGATTGTTAAAGAAGATTATACAGGGGATTGAAATTTTCACCGTCATTTCCAAAATGACCCTCATCAAATTTCAAAACAATTCACAGAAAAGGAATACACAAGAAA
Source organism: Nicotiana sylvestris (assembly GCF_000393655.2). Taxonomy (NCBI): domain Eukaryota; kingdom Viridiplantae; phylum Streptophyta; class Magnoliopsida; order Solanales; family Solanaceae; genus Nicotiana; species Nicotiana sylvestris. The sequence goes on from NC_091059.1 coordinate 9,832,865, forward strand.
CAAAGAAAATAAAAATGTCTTATATTAGCAGGACATTTTAGTCATGTTGGCCCTTTCAGAGATTGGTAGACCACTCACGGGGAACAGCAGAACGCAAAAGTAGAGTTTGGCACAGGTCAAAGGTGATAACTTATCACCTGGCCCCGATAACTTATCTGAGCAACACCATGGGATAAGAGAGGTTTATCCATATAACTTAATCTACCCGGAGGCCTACCAATAGCAGGTTTAGGTTGAATAAAAATCATTCCACTCCATGTGGTTAGTAACGCATATCAGACGACCCCTTTATATGCATATATACGGTAGAGACTGATTTCAAACGCTTTGCATTAGGACCCACAATATCTGCACCAGAAACTCCAATCCAAAAGGCAAAAAAAAAACAGTTAGTTACCTTCCACTACCACTTATCATGATAAAAGGTTCTGTGCGCCAGCGTTGAAGAGTATCCCCCTATTATTTCACAAGAACCAAAAAGATCTTAGCTAGCACAGTGTAAATTTGTTTCTTCACCATCTTATAAGAGAAATATGGATTGATTTTAAAAGCAATTGATGAAGTTAGGTCACCAGGTCACTTCCTTATCAGGAAACAAAAGGAAGAAAGGTCATTTTATCAATTCATATTTCAGAGCCATGATAGGCTTTACCTGAGCAAAAGAATAAAGTCTCCAAACATAATATGTATGCTCCTTGGAGCCAAGCTCAAATAAGAAGTTGAAGAGAGAATTCCCACGGCCTCGCTCCATTATGGCCTGCTCAAAAGCACAGCCTCCATCGAGAACATACAGAGACATGGTATCAATAACATGGCAAAGGTGATCATCTTCCGGTGGGACAACCATAATATCAGGTACATTTGGGGTAAGAACCTACAAAGCACAAGCATATTACCAACTGGTTAATAAGACTACCAGAGAACTGAGAATTCTTAAGGACTACTACATCAAATTTTATGTTGCACCATTCAACTGTGATTTGATTTTTGTATTATATAACTATTCAGACAGCTAACATACCAGTTCAGAGTTCTGGCTTGGTATAGAAGTAACTGGAGGACCTGATGGACCAGATAAGATGACAGTGCTACCCTGAAACCACATAAGATAATCACTTAAATTAGTTTCAGGAGCTCAAAGGAATGTATTAAGAAAGAGAAGGCAGAGAGGACAGCAGAAGGGAAACCTTGCCACAGAAAATTGCAGTTTAAAGGAAATATAACTAGCTTCAGATAGAAAACCAAATATCCATTGCCAAGAATGAATAATTAACCCATAGAAGGTACTCTGTATCTATCTATTAAATTAACATGATTGATACATATAACTAGTTGAAGCTCCCAGGCACACTTTTCGAGGCTAGAAAAGACCACTTCTTTTCCGGCATGATCTAAAAGTTTCCGGCGTCCTTTTCAGAGTTTTATTTTTAATCATTCATCAGTGATTAATCCTAAAACTTCTTTTGTTTCTTTATGGAGGAAGATAAGATTTATTTTAACTCAGGTTTCAAATCCTATGAAATTACAAGAACATATTCAAGGTCTGAAATCCGGTTTGACTGGGTTGAACGCAGCAGGAATTTGTTTAGGAGAGTTACTTTGAGTTATAAAGTCATGAAGTGGATTGTACATGTTCTTAACATGGCATCTAAGGTCCAGACATTGTCAGTCAAACGTTGGAAAACAGAATATCTCTTTGCGCAGTTCTATGGTACACTCAAATACAACAAATATGGAAGGTACATCAGCATTATTGCAGTACAAGGAGAAAGTAGATCAATCACAACTATTCCTGAGGGGAATTTAAGGAAGGCTGGGGGAAGATAGCATTAAAGATAGAAAGATTCACAAATGCATCACACATGACAATACAGAATGTCTCCAGTGCTCCCATCAATTCTCCTTTTGCTGAAGCAGTCAGGGTCAACAAATGGTCAACAGCAGGGATCAAAGCATCGCCGATAAGAACTCCAAAATCCAGAATCGTCATCTCTGGAAGCTCTGAAACAACAGACAGAGATATTCTACGGAGAAGTATCATCGGTAGATTCAACAACCCTTTACAGGACACCCCAACACTCAATGATGTCCGGAGATGGGTCACCTCAGTCTGGAAGACGGCACACGGAATCAATGTCTATGAGATGAATGATTCTTACTTTCTGTTTGAACTTCCGACAAGGAAAGCTGCTGAACATATTCTTAAAGGTGAATGGAGTTGGAAAAAGGTGAAGATGAGTCTTGATTGGTGGAGTCCTACAGTCGGATGTTGGCCAAATACGACAGAAAGAAGCTGGGTCTGGATCCGTCTTTAAGGGCTTCCTCTAAACCTATGGTCTCAAAAGGTCTTTCAAGAAATTGGAAACTTTTGCGGCGGATGGATTGAAACAGAAGAAGAAACCAGCCTACGAAATCATATGAGATGGGCTAGGATTAAAGTGAAGGGAGATGGAGAAAATGTTCCAAAGGTAGTGGAGGTCGAAAGCGATGGGTATATTTACACTATTCCGATCTGGTGCGAGATTCCGGCAACAGTGAGGGTTGGCGACAGGTTTGGTGAAAAAAGTACTGTTGCAGCTACAGAGTCTAGGGTCAGCAGACTCTATAAAGAGGGGGATAAGGGTACTGGGTTTTCTCACCAAACCCTAGATCACGTGGGCACATCGAAGGATGCAAAGAATCTCAAATTAAAGATATGTGAGGAGGCACGTGAGGACGCACATGATATTTTAAACCCACAAATACCTGATCCTCTTCTTATTCACAATTTGACTTTGGGCCGAATGCAGCCAGGCCCAATTGATCCTATAATAATAAGTGTAGTCCAAGGCCAGATGGACATAATTTATGGATCAGATCCCATGATTCTTGAATTACAAACACACCCACACAAGACAGCTGCAGGCTGTTCGATTATTCCCATGGAGAACAACATAGAAATTATGGAAAACCAAATCCAACCTGCTCTCAATTTCAACTCTTCAGAGATAGACGAAGATCAGATAGAAGGTGGTTACAAGCATAGAAGAAGTAGTGATTCCTCAACAAAGTGGCCAGAAAACTTCAAATATGCAATTGATTGAAGTTACAGGGGAACAACCATGGGTGTTAGAATATGCAGAGCCAATCAATGTCCAAGCACAAGATGATGAGATGGATGCAACTCTCTGGGTACATAGCAATATAATTAGATTGAGCAACAAATTTGGAGTGGATTTTAAAGGGTGCGAAAAAGAGGCTTTTGCTCTTTTCAGGAAAATTGATAGCAGGAGGAAGAATAACAACCCAGTTCAAGTTCCAGAGACTCCTCCAAATTCGAGATAGAAAGGTACACAGGAACTCAAAAGTCTTGTTAAGTTTAATGTCAATTTCAAAAGCAATGGGGACAGAAACAGGGGGAAGCTACAATCAGTTGTTGATCCATGAAGATAAATATAATCTCATGGAATGTTAGGGGAATAAACGATAGGGGGAAAAGGAGCACGATACAGAGTTTGATACACATGTGGAAAGCTGATATTTACTGTTTACAAGAAACTAAGGTCGAAGGGGATATAGATGAATATGTGAAGCAACTCTGGGCCAATAGATGGATGAAGTATGAATGTTTACCGGCAAGTGGTACTAGAGGGGGGATTCTAATGATGTGGGACAGTCGAGTTTGGAAGGGGGAAGTTACATGCACTGGAATTAATTCCTTAACTAGTAATTTCATTGCAATGACTCAATATTTTTCATGGCATCTAACAGAGGCATATGCCCCAAACAGCAGAAGAGAAAGGCAAGGTATGTGGCGAGAAATCGGAGCAGCTAGTGGTCTTTGTGGAGATCTGTGGGTGGTATGTGGGGATTTTAATACTCCCAGGTTCATTTCAGAAAAGAAGAACTGCACTACGGTCATCAGAGATATGACTGAATTCTCAAATTTCATAGACGACATGGAGCTTGTGGATCTCCCACTAAATGGAGGTCTATACACATGGAATTGGGGAGGCAGCCAAGATTCTTCTTCCAGAATTGACAAATTCCTCATCTCAACCAAATGGGATGAGGAATTCAGGAGTGTTAAGCAGTCCATGTTGCAGCGGGTTGTTTCAGACCATTTCCCCCAATCACTTCAATGTGGGAATTGGGACCATAACAAATCCTACTTTAAATTCGAAAACTGGTGGTTAAGAGTAGAGGGTTTCAATGAGCAAGTGAAGATCTGGTGGGACTCTTTTGAGGTGGATGGCAGACCAGACTACGTTTTGGCTAGTAAACTAAAAGCTTTGAAAGGAAAGCTTAAGGAGTGGAATTTAACAAAGCATGGGAACCTTGAGGCCAATAAGATCAATATTCTCAATCAAATATCAGAACTGGACTTAATACAGGAACAGAGGAGTCTGAATGAAGAGGAAGCACAGTTAAAAACTAATCTTTTCATGGAATTTGAAGAGGTTGCAAAGAAAGAAGAGATAGCCTGGAGACAAAGGTCCAGAGCCCTGTGGCTGAAAGAAGGAGACAGGAATACTAAATTCTTCCAAAGGACAGCCAATGCACATAAGAGGTACAACAATATTGATCAGCTAGTGGTTAATGGTGTAACAATGGAGGATCTAACTGCGATAAAAGGGGAGATAGTCAGGTTTTACCAACACCTCTTTACTGAATCAGAAGCATGGAGACCAAATTTCAACATGATTGATGGTCCTGAAATCACAGAAAAAGAGAAAGAATGGCTGCAAAGGCCTTTTGAGGAGCAGGAGGTACATGAATGCATTAAACTTTGTGCAACTGATAAAAGTCCGGGGCCTGACGGTTTCAGTATGGGTTTTTACTCCAAGTGCTGGGAAATCATCAAGGGAGATATAATGCAAACCATCCAGAACTTCCACAATCAAGAATACTTTGAAAAAAGTCTAAATGTCAGCTTCATAGCTTTGATTCCAAAGAAGAATGGTGCAAAAGAGTTAAAGGATTACAGGCCAATCAGTTTGATAGGCGGTGTATATAAAATCATCTCCAAACTCCTATCGAAAAGGCTCAAATCAGTGATCTCAAAATTGATTGGCAAACATCAAATGGCATTCATCAAAGGAAGACAAATAATGGATGTTGCTCTTATTGCCAATGAGTGTGTTGATTCTAGAATGAAGGAAAAGAAGCCTGGAGTCCTGTGTAAACTAGACATAGAAAAAACCTTCGATCATGTGAATTGGGACTTCTTGACAAACACGTTGAAGAATATGGGTTTTGGTACAAAGTGGATTAACTGGATCAGATTTTGCATAAGCACAGCAAGTTTTTCAGTGTTGGTTAACGGGAGTCCAGAAGGTTTCTTTCCATCATATAGGGGTCTAAGTCAGGGGGGATCCGTTATCCCCTTTCCTATTTATTATTGCTATGGAAGGGATGAATAATATGCTTCAAACAGCCCAACAGAACAACTGGATCAGGGGATTCAAGGTTAGCAACAGACAAGGGGGAAGTTTGGAGATTACTCATCTCTTTTATGCAGACGACGCAATCATTCTTTGTGATGCTGAGACAGATCAGATAAGAATGTTAAGAGTAGTCTTGACAATTTTTGAAGGGATATCAGGACTCCACATAAACTGGAGGAAAAGTTTAATATATCCGATTAATGAACCTCAACAAATTCAGCAGTTCGCTGAGATTCTTGGAGGTGAAATAGGTACCCTCCCAACTGTATATCTTGGAATGCCTCTGGGGCAAAAAGTAAATCCATTGATATATGGAGCGGAGTTCTGGAAAAATGTGAGAAGAGGCTTGCTAGGTGGAAAAGCCAAATACCTCTCATTAGGAGGTAGATTAGTGCTTATAAACAGTGTGTTAGATGCTCTCCCTACATATATGATGTCACTGTTTCCTATCCCGGCAAAGATAGAAAAAAGAATGGATTTTTTAAGGAGAAACTTTCTATGGCAAGGCAACAAAGTTAGAAGAGGGTTCCATTTAGTTAAATGGAAAACTATCACCTTAAGCAAAAAACAGGGCGGCATGGGAGTTAAAAATTTGAAGAAACAAAATCAAAGCCTTCTCATGAAATGGCTCTGGAGATACACAAATGAAGAACACTCATTATGGAGGAGGGTAATCACAGACAAATATGGTGAGGAAGGACCCTGGAAAACTAAGGCAGTGAACAATGTCTGTGGAGTAAGTGTTTGGAAGACCGTCAGAAATTTGTGGCAGATTTTTAGCAATAAAATCAATCATAGAGTGGGAAATGGGCAAAAAATCTTCTTCTGGGAAGATAATTGGATGGGGCAGCAACCTTTGAAGACAATGTATCCAGACATCTACAAGTACAAGTACATGTACAAGTAGAACCCTAACTAATGAAGTTGATGAAGAAGAAGAAGAAGATGATGACCAATATAATAACTCGAACGTGATGACACTTCAAGAGTTTGGAGATCTTGTTGAAGAATAGGATGTTGCTCCTTTTGTGGTTTTGTTTTGCATTTGCTTAAGATATTATGATTTTTGAGGATTATTCACTATCTAGTTTTAGTATCTATTATGAAACATTTGCTTAATATGTTATTTTTAACGAGTTCTTAGCTATTTTTTTATTTATTTTTGTGTTAAATTGCGCTTCACAGCAAAAAAGCGCGCGCTTCGCTTCGCGCTTCTCGCTTCTGTGAAGCGAGGCCTCGTCGCTTTTTTGCGCTTAACGCTTTCCAAAACACTGGTCCAAGGGTGGAATCTCACCTTTAGGAGATTATTGAATGATTGGGAAATCATTAGAATTGCAGACTTCTTCAACACAATCAATCAATTCACAGGTGTCACTCAGAATGATGACAAGGTTTGGTGGCTGGGACACAAGTCAGGTAGCTTCTCTGTTAGATCTTCTTATCAAGCGATCAATCAAACTAATGTTATAACTGAGTTTTGGCCCTGGAGGTATATTTGGAAAGTAAAGATTCCTTATAAAGTGTCACGTTTTGTTTGGCTGGTAGCTAGAAAGGCCTGTTTAACAGAGGATAACCTGATGAAAAGGGGTCTACCACTCTTGTTCAAGATGTCATCTATGTGGAAGGGAGGCAGAAACTATTAATCACCTTTTCTTACATTGTTCAGTGACAGTACAAGTTTGGAATATATTTTTAGCACTAGCAGGGGTACACTGGGTCATGCCAAACAACACAAAGGAAATACTGTCATGTTGGAATAAAGGGAGTAGTCCCTTAGCTCAGAAGAACAGATGGGATTTAATTCCTGCTTGCATATGGTGGTCTATTTGGAAAGAAAGGAACTCAAGGTGTTTTGAGGACAAGGGCAGCTCAATTCAGAAGATAAAAATGGACTCTTTGTTGTTGTTTTATTTTTGGTGTAAGCAGGATTATACAGAGGATCTAGAAGCTATAATAGATGTTCTAGGATCCCTGTAATAGGATAGAAATTTCAGATGTATATTTTGGTACAACCTCCTGTAATTATGGCCAGCACAGCCTTTGTGCCTTTTGAATATATAAAACTGTTATCATCTCAAAAAAAAAAAAAAAACAAGTTTGACCATTCATCTATCTTCATGGCATGCATTCAACTGATCATACATTCCTAGATAGAAGAATCAGTGTATTATCTACACACATATATAGCTCATCAAGAAATCATACACCTTTAGAACATATTGAAAGATAAACACCTAAGCTTGCCAAGTTATGCATTCATAACATGCATTTAACAAATCATATTCTCTATAGAGCACAACGAACCTCCTTGCTCCTGATTGCCATTTGTCCCGGAGGGGGTGCAGGGAGTGATTGGGATGGTAAAGAGACAGATTTGCCCCACCCGATCTTCAACTCGTACTCATATACCACCACTCCTGGATCATAAAAAGAAAATTTGGTATTTAATTGCTTCACTGCTTAAAGTTGTATGTACTTGCAAGAGATAACGAATAATAATCAAAAAGAACGATGACATAAGCAAACAGAGTAGACAGCCACATAGCAATAAAACAAATTCCATGAGCTCTGTGTAATAGTTATGTAGCAGGTAACATTATCAAGAGCACACTGCTGTTAAAACAACCAAAACAAGTCCATCGTCAGTCTCCATTCTGCCTCTCACTACTGTGTCCCAGGTGAAGCAAGATCTTTGCACAAGGATGAGTTCAAACACTGGGAAACTGAGCAAGAGTTGATATATCCTGGATAGACATGAGCAAATATTAGAAATATAGATTCTAATATCTACTGCATTCCCTCTTATTTAGCCAAATATCTCCAGTGCCAGCAAACCCAAAATGGGCATAGCAAACAGGAGGCGACACCCACAAGAGTTGAAGGGACGAATCTCCCAAGGAGAAGACAAAAAAAGCAACGCAAAAAAAAGACACGTTTATTAGGCATCGTTTGGTTCAAAAACTCCTCATGTTCCCTTTATTTTAGAACGATATTATTACCTGATGTTTCCTGTCCTTCGTTTTTATTTTTTCTGGCTGTCGTTGCTAGTTCGTTTTACGTAGTTCGTTGTCATAACTACTGTGATTTTGATGTATTGCGCCGAGGGTCTTCCGGAAACAGCCTCTCTAACTTCACAAGGTAGGGTAAGGACTCCATACATACTATCCTCCCCAGACCCCACTTGTGAGAATACACTGGGTATGATGTTGTCGTCGCCGTCGTTTGGTTCGAAAACAAGTTATGCCGGAATTAGTAATGCAGAGATTGTAATGCGATTGTAATGCAAGGATTAGTACTGTAGAGAACTAGAGATTGTTATACAGGGATTATTAATGGAGAGAGAGTAATGCAGGGTAAGGATGCGTATGATATACCCTTATGGTCCAGCCCTTTCCCGGACCCCGCGCATAGCAGGAGCTTAATGCACCGGGCTGCCCTTTTTTTAGAGTAATGCAGGAAATAGTAATGTAAGGATTATAATGTAAGAATTATTTCTTATTGGATGTTTGGTTTTTTTGTATTAAAAAATAGTACGCATTGTATGATTTAAAATCTGTGTCTTCCTTTAATATTTAAAAATAAGGGAAGAGTCAATGGGCTAGGGTGTTTTTCTGTAGTAGACAACTTCAGGTTTTGCTCCTTAAACACAGCAATACTCAGTACAACCGCAACTCTATCAGAAGAAAAACTAAAGACTCTAAATTACAGTGATTCACTTATCTTATCTGTGTACCGAAGAAGTTGGGGTGACGTTCTCTGCATTTTTCCAGTAAATAAGCTGCAAGAAGTTTCTATTCTATCCAGGTGGCATCAAGTTTATTTTATCATATTATTTTAATCCATGTATTAGTAATACCCATATTCTTATTAGATATCCTAGCCCACATAAAATCATACATGTATTTCCTCATAACTTGTGCCGGTGAATGTTTAACCGATCCATTCCGGATCGACCGATTTGGTACGGAAGTTAGGAAGAAAGTAAATGCTAACCGAAAATGTATATGCTATGTTGGCTTCTATGCATAGATTAACTCTCCTTATTTCACCAACCAAACAAAGTAAATGTTATGCTGGGTTTTAGCAACAGATTAATTCTCCTCAAAACACTAAGCAAACGGGCACTTACTGTACAAGTACATAATACACAATATTGCACCATCAAAACATTTTCCCTTTTTCAGTTTAACAGGTTTGTACACTCAAAAGCTATAAATGCAGGTAGTGGAATAACCCTTATAACCTACTCCACTTATCAATATGCCATAGTTTTGCTTGAACATCAGCATCTCTAACTCCTTATAACTGTGTATTAAAAGCTTGAACAACAAGAACATCATGGTAAATTTGTTATGTTGTATGAAACTAGGAAAAGAATAATGAGACATTCATAATAGCAAGGAATTTCAACTCTGACTCATGTTTTGAAGGCTGGATGTTTAACGAATCTCTTTGCTTGGTCTAAACTTCATATTGTAATAAATGTTATCTTTTTTGGATTTTGTCATCTCCTTAAGCTATTGCTTGGCGTAAACTTCATATTGAAATAATATCTTTTTTTGGATTTGTCATCTCCTTAAGTTTTAGCTAGGAGTCAAAGGCATGTACAGGAACTAATTCTATTTTATAACACATTTGCATCGACTGGATGCTTGATGAATGAAATTTATCTTTACCTGATCAACAAAATAGCAAGGGAAGATATTTAACTTTTCTTTAAAAAGAAATATCACGGGAAGGAAAATAAGAAGAGGGAAACGCTATTCACAGATATAGGATTAAGCAAAAGTTTCAGTTGTAGTAGCTAAAGCCTAACCTTGCATCTCATCATTTGCAGCCTGAGCATCAGCCCTATTCATGAAAGATACAAATCCACAATTCCTCTGTCGCTTTCTTTCCTCTTCTGTCCTCGGCCACATTATTTTTACACTCGCAATAGGGCCAAATCTCCCAAAAGTACGCAAAAGGAAATTTTCATCAACCTATAAGGAAAATAATCAAAAGGGTAAACCAAACAAGAAAGGAGAATAGGGTGATAAAGAAACTCAAGACAGCTTCACAGTGCTTAAAGCAACAAAAGTGACATTAATAAGAAAAGCATTACCTGAGGCGATAAATTTCCAACATATAGATTTGTGGTCTGTGGGTCCCCATCATCCAATGATCCAGGCCTTCCACTAGGATCAAAATCATCTGGCAGCTCATCAAACCGACTAGACAGCTGAGGAAAGTTTGTCATAAAACATGAGAAAAGTAATACAAAGCACACCAAAAATGCAGATTAGATATAAAAGGAAGTAGTTTGACAATAAGTGATTTTTACAGTAAATTTTAGCGCTATTGCAGCAACTTTACTAATAAATGTATCGTGCATATATCAGCAGATGTGGCATGATGTTTCAAGGAAGACTCTGATGTCTGTGCATAAAATGTGTATCAAAAGCAGATGAAAGGCACCAGTAATGCTATAAGAACAACCAATAACTTATCTTCTTCCTAAAAGATTCAAGTACTCAGACCACTGCCAAAGAGCATCAACCATCTAAATCATAACATTCACGTTGGACTGCAATTGTTTCAACCCATTTAAACAGAATCTCATTGAAAAAAGACAAGAAAAAGTTTGTCCGATATTTCATCTTAAAGGAAGGGAAGATTGAATGGCTTAATTTCATACACTCTACCAATATCCTTAGAGCCACTTACAGCTGGATTATCAGTATGACGGTCGCGCCAGTGTTCACGTTCTTGGTTACGCCTTTCCCTCATTTCTTGCTCATGCTTCAGTTCCTCCATAAAATAGTCGATGTTCCTTGGTTTTCCTTTCTCCTTTTCCCTTGTTTTCTCCTCCTGCAGCATAATGTAGACCAACATATTTATATGTAAATATCAAAAAGGTACAACTTTTCTACTCTAGTACTAGAGATGTTTCAACTGCCCAACATACCTTCTCATAATCTCTGCTCTTGGTTGCCGTAGGAGGTGGTAAAAAAGATGGAACATACCTGCAGATACATGAACTACATTCCAGAATCTACCACCAATAACTGAAAACATTTTTTTTTTAAAAACATATTCTTAAACAATGATAGAATCAATCTTTTACATGTGGGTGGCGATATTATCATTAGCTGAATTGAACATGCTTTCAATTGACACAATCAATTTACCAATACAAGCATTTAACAAAGAAAGAAAGTGATGTATATATCTTCTGAAAGAATGGCCACTTTGGCAGAGAAAATCACCAAGTTTCAGCTTACAAAATCAATCTCATTATTTACAGTTTCCTCTTTCTGACGTGTGTCAGGTGTTCCATCCCTCCTCGTAAAAGCTTTGATTAAATTGTTGTCTAAACCAGGGAACAATACCTACTACAGTAGAAATCCTAACCTACCATATGTTCTTAACTTGCGCGCGACTTCTTCAGTCATTTTAAGAGGAGTTTACTTCTGCCAAATTACTAGGTTTAGGAGTCATAATGATATGCCAAGTTTGTGACATAAGGTATCATGAAGAACACTCGTTGTTCCGTCGCTTTTTCAACTAAAAATATATTACGCATCCCTTTCCTCACTCAGTTTTTTGTGGAACGACCATGGTACCATCATTATACCACACAGCTAGAGCATTATTAGCCATTCTGTATCATCCCAAGAAAAGGAGAGAAGACTTTGCAGAATTCAGTACCAGATCCATACAAAGCCTTCTTCTTGCAACAATGACTAGTTTAAGGGCATAAAATCCATTTTTACCGCCTCCTTTGCTATTGTTTCTTCACTTCCCAGTTCTACTTTGCCCTCAGATCTGACAGTTTCCCGCTGGATGAGAAATAAAATAGTTTCGTCCCAATTTATGTGGTGGTGTTTAACTGGGCACGATTTAAGAAAGGAAAAAAGACTTTTAAAACAAGTGGTCTAAAACATGCCATAGACATGTTTGGCTATGAGATCATGTAACTGAGGGTAAAATGGAAAATTTAAAGTTAAATTGTGTCCCTATATAGGAATGTGTCATTCTTTTTAGGACAAACTAAAAAAAAAAGTATGTAAATGTCACATAATATTAAAGGGAGTAAAAGTTTAATTCACACCCCTTTCATCACTCAGTTTTTTATGGAACTACCACAGTACCTTCATTATACCACACAGCTAAAGCATTATTAGCCATTCTATATCATTCCAAGAAGAGAATAGAAGACCTTGTCGTTTTCGGTACCAAATCCATACAAGTGTTCTTTTTGCAACAATGACTAGTTTTAATGGCATCAGATCCATTTCTACAACCACCTTTACTCCAGGGGTGTTTCTTCATGTCCCAATTTTACTTTGCCATCCAATATGATAGTTTTCCACTGGGTGTTAAGGCCTAGTTGAAAGGTTATACAAGCAAAGGATGTGTGCTAGCAACACTCGTGGAGGTGAGGAGCGAGGAGAAAAGGATGATTCACAGTAAAGTCATTACCATAAAATCTTCAGCACTAACCGGTTTGAATTATCAGCATGTCAAGAAAGATATGCTTTTTTAGTTCGTTGACAATGAGAGAGAAAAATCTCACAACTGAGAATTTGCGAAAAAAGAAGATTACATACGTCCATCTAGTGTTTCATGTGTGAAAAATCAGGCGACGCGTGGACATCTCCTGCTACATCGTCAGGTGGCAACTCCCTTCTGCTGAGATCATGGGATGTTTGGGATACAATGAACAATGCCAAACACAGTGTAGGATGCATTGTTTAGATGGAATTCTAGAAAGGAGAGAAGATGGATGGCGTGAAATAGTTGCCCCACAAGCACTCATCTAATCCAACTAAACAGCGTATCCTACATTGTGCTTGTCATCGTTCATTCTAACCCGAACCATCCCATGATCTCTCAGCACAAGCGAGTTGCCACCTAACGATGTAGCAACAGTTGATCCACGTCTCACCTGATATTTGCACATGAAACACTAGATGGAAGTATGTCTAAGTAGCTACTCGCTTGTGGCGGAAAAGTTTGAGATATTTCGGGGTATATTGAGTGATCCCAATTGAGGCATTATTCAACTGAGCTTTTACTAGGCTAAAGCGAAGAAGAAATGCATGGATTGTTGCAAGAGGTGTCAAAGATTTTTAAAAACAATTGAATCGAACCAAACCTCGGTCCGATTTCTAGGTTTTTCACCATAAATACATAGGCTTATGTGTGAGCCTATAACTGCACTTGATAACTAAAAGAGGTTTTTATTTTCACGTAAAGAAAATGAAAATACCAAACTCAACCTACTAATAATATATTGATAAAAATATTACACATCAATTACACGTACAAAACATTAATTTTTGAGCCATGGGAAGTATCAAGACACTTCAATGATCACATGAATCCACCTGTTTAAGTCAACTATTAAGTGATTTCAAAAGTTTACCCTTCTATTATGGAGCTTTTGGTCGCAGGTGAAGAAATATGGAGAGGGTATACTTTCACAATTAGAAAATTCAACAAGTAATATAGTAGATGTTTAATTCAAATGACAATTTATAACTTCACATTACATTCATTGCTTTTGTTTGTGTTCTACACTATACAATTTTTGGATTTTTAGCTGTTGCATATACTTTCCAGTGGCCTTAAATGAGACACGGATGAATGAAAACAAATAATGTTGTCAAGATCAATTACACTAGTATTTTTTATCAAACTATTAACAATCTTATATGTTGCTCCATTCACTCATGTGGATAGGTTGGAAAGGGAGGAATATGAGACCTTTTGAAGGATAGAGGAAGATTTTGTATTGTTGATGAATAGCCTCATATTCCTTGTTTCTTTTTGGTGCATCCATGAGGTATCAATTTATTTGTATACTGAGTGACTACTTTTTGGTTTACCACTTGTATACATGAGTTTCTTCCTAACACTAAGTAAATAATTTACCTTATCAATAAAAATATCCCTCTTATTTCATTTGCATTTTTGTGTAAGGAGAATACTATAATCTAATGATAGTTGACAAAGTTTAATAGACCATTGTGGATGACTCGGCTGGAGCCACTCAGTGTCCATGTATTTTTTGGCATGGATTTAGTGTTCTCTAATGAAATATTGACTTATCAAAAAAGTGATTCCAAAGCATTCGCATTCTCATCTCTTGTAATGTGTTTCTGGTGATGAACTAGAAAGGCCATCTTTAGTAATGTGTTTGGTGATGAAAGGCTGTCTCAAGAGGACTGCTGAAAATAGATGCTCCATCCAATAGGACTTCTTTTTTAATGTGTTTCTGGTGATGAATTAGAAAGGCCATCTTTAGTAATGTGTTTCTGGTGATGAATGGCTGTCTCAAGAGGACTGCTGAAAATATATGCTCCATCCAATAGGACTTCTTTTCATTGTAATATATTTTAAATCTCAAAATTTAGCAACAAGCATTGATAATCTCTGTGCTTTTACAAAGAACAGAAAATAACATGCAGGCACAAAATTTTGCCCAGCAAAGTGCATAGGATGTTAATCCCAATTCCAGAAATTGGTAGTATTCTTAGCCTTTCTATACTATCTATTTCTTGGTATGAGTAATTAACAAAAAAAGCGCTATACAAAAATGAAAAGAAACATTAAGTGCTCAGCGCCTCAGCATGACTGCACATGCTCTTGAGATACACACACAGCTGCATTAGCATTTATCTTTCAGAGAGATGCACGGTAAGATCGTTATTAAAGTGAATCAAGTGACTCGGAAAAATTCAAAAGGACAAAATAATATTTTACGTAATTAACTTTGCAGCCCTAATAATAACGGTATCATCACCAGAAACCAGTAGTACTCTTTACCTTTCCGTATATCTTATTATCAAAGGCAAAAAGCGCAAAAAAGCTCTAAGGTCTGTTGGGGCTTTAAGCGCAAAGCGCAAATTAAGCGTAGGCTTTAATGAAGAAATGCGCAAATGGAGAAAAACTATAAATATGCATGTATAGTCCAAGATTAATATCTATAAGCATGAATACCAAATATATGGACAACGAAATTGAAGAAAATTTACAATAAAGTGAAATATCAATTATTTAGTATCACCTCTTCAATATTACGCTCATTGGCAAGGGAAAGTATGCCTTAAAGCCTTGATGACAACACTGAAGAGTCCGCTAAGCGAGGCAAAGCGCTCAACATGTTTTGAGCCACGCTTCAAGGCTTAAGCGCGCTTTAAGCGCACCTTTGATAACACTGCTTATTGGCACGAGTAAACAGCAAAAAGAGAGCTAAACATATATGAAAAGAGAACATTAGATGCTCAGATTGACCGCACATGCTCTCAAGACACATGCAGCAGCATTAGTATTTATCTTTCAGATAAATTCAAGGAAAGATTGGCAGTGAAGTTAATCAAATGACTCAGAAAGACTCTAAATGACAAAATAATATTTTACCACAAACATTTGCACCCTAATGTTAACAGTGATATCATTACCAAAAGACTAGGTACGTAAGGCCTAAATTTATACAGTAGTATTACAGCACGGTCAATCAAAAAGCATTTGTTTACCTACTTCCCTTCTTTAAACCAGAAACCTCATCTTTGGAACCTGCCATCGGTGAATGAATAGAAAAGGCCCATATTTTTATTAAATGTGTCCGTGTAAAGAGAAATTATTTACCATATTTTATAGAGAATGATTCATATATATAAGGAGTATAATGAAAATTTAAGAACATAAATTGCTGCAACGGACCTTCAGAATCAATCTTCAACTTATCATTCGGATTGATGGTTCCCCCTCTAACAAAAGCTTTAGAACCAGGTGTATCATCCGCTTGAAATGACTCTACAAACTCTTGGTACAGACGAGCTGTTTCGTTTTCTGCTCTCTGCCAACATAATACATGTATGTTACAAGACCAAGAAACTTCATTACACAAAGTAAACCAAAGACAGTAAGGGTTCATACTTTCTTCTTCGCCTCTTCCTCTTCTCGGTGTTTCTGGAAAGGTGTCTTCTTCCTAGAACTCATCTTCTCAGAACACACAAACTGCACAGCAGCACATGTGTATTAAAAGAGAAGCACCACCTCCACACATATGACATATCACAAGAACAACAGAGCACAATTTAATCAGAATTAAAACCACCCCGAATTGATTCATTGATATCATAACTTCAGAATCAAACGCAACATATTCAATGGGCCATAAGAAAAACTAGAATGCATGGCACGTATGTGATTAACATCATTGCAAGAAAATGGGCATCACCGCCAAATCCAAATAGCAATCAACACCAACCTCATCATGCATAAATAGTTTAGCTAAAACATCAACAAGAAACTCAACAAAGGAACCCCAAAAGAGAGAGAGAGAGAGAGAGAGAGAGAGAGAGATTGATTTTAGTCCAAAATCTAATAACCTGACCAAATTCCTAAACATATTACTCCCTCCATCCCATTTTATGTGATGCACTTTGACAAGGCACGAAGTTTAAGAAAGAAAGAATAAAATATACTTGTGTGACAACAAATCATCTTATTAAGGGTTAAAATGAGAAGCTTAAAGTTAAACCGTTTCTAACTATAGAAAGTTATCATTCTTTTTGAGACAGACTAAAAAGAACTATGTGTCGCATAAATTGGGAGAGAGGGAGTAATAAATAGTAAGAATGTATCAAACTAAGGTAGAAGTCCTCAACTACTCAATTTCCCCTAATTTACGTGACACTATTCGCTGATCACAGAGTTTCATCTGCTAATTTTGACTGCTAAATTATAAAAGCAGTAGTTAGAAAAACAATTGAAAGTCCGTTCCACTAGGGGGGGGGGAAAAACATTACACCAAAGTATACATTTGATATACCTAAATGAATCTGAATCCTTGAAAATTATGCAAGTTGTGTAAAACAATATAATCAGGGGTACGGTGTCATAATCAAAACAGTGCCACATTGCAAAAAGAGGGAGCATTCAAGTAATAAATTTTCAATTGCAAAAACGAAAACATATGTTGACAAAATTTAGACGGCCAAGTTGGATGAATTAACTGTAAGAGTCAAACAATTCTGGCGACTAATTAACCATAAATATAGATCATTGGTTTACTTCAAGCTGTGCAAAAAGCCAAAATCAATTATTTCTTTAGGATGCTACAACTCTAACTCAAAGCCAGCATAGTGTTATATCATTTAATCAGGACATATAAATCAATAATAGCTCAATCAATTCAATGAAAAAAAAAATGCTTACTTTGTAGCTAGAAAATTGAAATTTAGGGCTTTGCTGAACAAGTTCAAGTACTCAGACGATATTCGCTACTCGATTAGCACTGGCGCTTTTCCTCTTTGCTCTCTGCTGGAATTTCAGTTTTTAATTTCTTTTAAGTCCCCTTCTTTTTTTGCCCTTTTAGAGCTTACGGAAAAGGTCCACATATGGCCCTTAACTATGTGAAAGTGAGCAGATTTGCCCATTCTTAATACTTTTTGACATAAATATGTCCTTATTGTCCAATTTTATCGGATGTCCCGAAGGAACGCCCTTATTGTCCAAAACTTGCTCCAAATATATTTTTATTTTAAACGGCCTAATATGGAGTACATATTTAGGCACACGCATACTTTGATGTCATATTTGGCCTTTTAAACTTTTATTTTATTGAGTATTTTGGTAATACAAGGAAAGTTGTAATGATAACATTCCGTTAAAATTGATTACTTTCCTTCAATAAATTTTAAATACGAACAAATAGAAGCAAAGAATAGAAAAGTTAAACCATTTCTTGGAAAACCTATATCAATAAGTATATCCACAGCCTCATTTGCCTCAAAACACCACTGAATAGTCACTCTTGACATTACAACAATAAAAGTAATATAATAGACGAGTTTAGCCATAATAAGCAATAAACCAATCAACTGCATCAATTAAATATATCAAATCTCAACTCAATAGAAAAATAAATTACTTACTCGTTCCATTCAAATAAAATACGATACATTTTGCTTAGGAACAAAGAAAAATACGGTTTAGAAACAAAGAGAAACAAAGTGTATAAAAATATAAATCATTTATTGGAAGAGAAACCTAGCATTGTGTAGGTTTCTCTTCCTGTAAAGTAGTTTAGTTTCTTCTATAGTTTGCTTCTCTTTTTTTGTATTTAAG
The DNA here is from genome assembly GCF_000393655.2 of Nicotiana sylvestris. Lineage (NCBI taxonomy): Eukaryota > Viridiplantae > Streptophyta > Magnoliopsida > Solanales > Solanaceae > Nicotiana > Nicotiana sylvestris. Next base: position 9,851,413 of record NC_091059.1, read on the forward strand.
AGTTACAAAAGAAAAGCAATCAATCCAAGATAGATTTTATCATTATATTGTCATGAACCAAACAAGACATAACTTAATAATATAAAAGTTTAAGAACTACAATTGGCCAAATATGACCTCAAAATATGTATGTGGGACCAAATATGCCTCCATATGAGGTCGTTTAAAATCAAGAGATATTCGGATCAAGTATTGGAAGACATATGTATGTTTATGCTAAAGTAATAATGACGGGCAAATTCACTCAATTTCACATAGTTCAAGGGCATAATTGGACCTCATCAAATGGGTTTTTTCTAACTTGTAATGACCCGGCCGGTCACTTTGAGTACTAGCTTTAATTTCAGTATTTTGAGACCTCCCATAGCATTATATGATATTTATTGATTTGCGTGCGTGATCCGTGTTGTTTTTTGAAAAATTTTATGTAAAATTTTGAAGAAAATATTTTTGACTTAAAAAAGGCTAGAGTTAACCATGGTCAAGTTTTTTAATAAATGACATCGGATCGGTATTTTGACGATTCCAGTAGGTTCGTATGATATTTTGGACTTATGCGCATGTTTGGTTGGATTCTGGGGCGAACCGAGCGCATTTCGATGCGTTATGTGAAAAATTATGAAAATGAGTTCTAAAGTTGAAATTCTTGGGTTTTGATGATCGATTCTTGTTATTTGGTGTTAATTTGATGATTTGAAGTAGTGAGTAAGTTTGTAGAATTTTATTATACTTGTGTGCATGTTCAGTTTAGAGCATGAGCGGCTCGGGTGAGTTTTGGGTGCATTACGGATGAGTTTGTAACTGCTGTTGTTGGTGTCAACTTGCAGATCTTACAAATGCGAGAATAATTCTCGCAAATGCGAGAGTATTGCTTGCAAATGCGAGCCTCACTTTTGCGAGTGACTGCTCGCATCTGTGAAGGGAGCTGGGGAATGGGCACTTTGCAAATTCGAAGTTTTGATCGCAAATGCGGACTGTGGGAGCTCCACAAATGCGATATACTTGTCGCATTTGCGGCACTTTGGAAGGCTGACCAGCTTCGCAAGTGCGCACGAGGGTGCAGTCGCAACGCAAATATTTTATCGCAATTGCTACTTTCTTGGGGCATGTTACACTGGTCGCTTTTGAGATCTTATTTGCAATTGCGATATCGGCAACTGGTAAAAGAGGAAAAAATTAGGAAGTTAGCTCATTTTCAACCTTAAACACTCTAGAGGCGATTTGTTTTGCACAACGTTTTCTTTTCAATCCATTGGTAAGCATTTTTAACTAGTTTTCAATCAATTTTAATTACTTTTCATGAGTTTTTAACATCAATTTAAGAATTTCATGATAGACATTAGGGTTTTGGGTAGAATTTAGGAATTTTAGAAAATTAAAATTTAGCCTCAAATTGAGGTTAAATTTCAAAATAAATCACATAACTGAGCTCCGGGGGCGAATGGGTAATTGAGTTTTGCTCCGAATCTTGGATTTTGACCAAGCGGGCATGGGGTTGACTTTTGTTAACTTTTTCAATTAGCTAAAGATTGAACATTTCATTCGTGGGTAGTTTCTAAAGCTTCTTTTGAATTATTTGAACGATATTTGGCTAGATTTGATTGGTTTGGAGGCTTGTTCTAAAGGGAAAGCCGTGGTTGATTGTTGACTTATTTTCAGAAGAGGTAAGTGTTTTGCCTAGCTTTGCTGGAGAAATTTTTCTAATTAAATGATATTGTTTGCTACATACGGGGGTGATGTATATGTGAGGTGACGAGCGTATATGCATGTGACAGGATATCCATGTTAGGGGTAGATTATACGATTCCTTGTGTTTTGTAGGACTATTATTTTAACCATGATTCAACTTGTCATAACTGGATTAAATTTTATGGCATTTTGTGAAAATGTTGATATGCTAGATTTGATCATCACTATACCTAATCACAATTACATGTCAATAACCGAAGTTTTGAGGTACTTGGGTTCCATATTTATGTTGAAAAGCACGTTTGAGTTTTATTGAGATACTTGAATAATAAGGTTCTTGAGGTTTATTGGATTATTATTGGCTCGAGAGCTAAGATTGATGTCTACGTGGTATGTGTGAGCACGTGATTTTTGCTTTTACGCGACAATCACTCCAAAAGAAACAAAATAATAGCAATTGGTCTTGCTGTACATTTGCTGGATTTTTACGTGGCATTTTTTGCTGGTTATTTGTGATTTTGCCCATGTTTGTTTTATTCAAAAATATATAAATATATATGTGTATATGTCGTGTGAACCGTAGTCTGTTTATTAAAATAAAAATAAAATATGTGCGTCCTTCATTGTATTTTGTCATTAAGTGTTTAGTATAATTAATTGTGTGATAATTGTTGTCCAATGTTTACATGGTATTATTTGGCAAATTATTTTAAGGAATTAAAAAAAAGAAAAAAAAGAAAAAAAAAAGAAAGAAAGAAGGAGTTCGGACTTGGGCCAGTCCGATTTCAAAACAAACAAGCCCAAACCAACTCAGCCCAAACCCCATGTTAAACCCGGTCCAGACCAGTTGGCCTCAGGGGGCATTCCAAACGACACCGTTTTACTGCAGTCCGATCTGGGCCGTTGATCTCAGAGTGATCAACGGCCAAGATCAATTCCCCACAACCCACGAACAAAACCCGACCCATTCCACCCGGACCAACCCAAACCCCCATTAGTTGAAACGACACCGTTTCCCCTAAGCCCTTAGATCCAAGCCATTGATCTCAGTTGATCCAACGGCTGAGATCAACTCACCTATTCCATATATAAACCCTTTGATCCTACCCTGCCCCCCTATCCAAACCCCAGCCTTCGTCGTCCTCACCACAACCCCCAAACCCTAGAGCCGCCCTAGTATCCCCCACCATGAAAACCGGCGGCATGAACGCCGGTGATCTTCCCTTTAACACCATAGAACCCCCTTGACGTCCTGAACCCAAATCTACCAACCACACGCCTCGAATCCGATCCCACCTTCTCGAATCTTCATTTGAAGATTCGAGTCGGAACCTAATCTACACCGATCTGCCTTGAAATCATACCAGACACTCCCCAGACCCCCCTCGTGACCAAACCATACTTGGTTTGGTCCGAATCTGACCAGGGAAGCGTGAATCCCGGATCTGGTTTTTGAACTTTAAAGGTTTTCGTCGATGGTCCGTGTTTTGTTCAAACCAAAGGATTAAGGTCTAATAGACTTTAATCGAAGTGTTTCTCATCTGAGAAACACTTCGATTAAAGTCCGTTCAGCCTTAAGAAAGGCCTGACCGAGTCCGAGTTAAGGTTTTGATTTTTCGGGATTTGAGGTGAGTTCTGTTCTCTTTTCTTTGTTCTTTAGTCCATGTTTGTTTGAAAGGCTGTTATTGTTGTTGTGTAATGGTTGTCCCCGAATTTTATCAACTATGCCCTGTCCACTTTGCCTGAACCTTTGTTGTTTTGATTGAGTATCTTCTTCTACTTGTTCTGATAAGCGTGTATGTATGTATTTGTTGTGCAATAATTGAGCTTCAAATGTTGACTGAGCAATTGGTTCCTCGAGTACCACTTTGCTCAGTCAGTATAATTAGAACCGTGTGTCGATACTGTTAAATGTCTGATTTTTTGTTACGACTATATGAGTTATAACTAATATAGTCGAGTCGACATGTGTCGTCAATTAGTTTCAACTGTCTGAGCAAAGTTAAATCGATTTGCTTCTATTGAACATTTGCCTGAATCAATTAAGAGCCAGTTTAGTTCACTTATAGCTGTTGGATTGTTTGTGTTTAGATTCTGAATTGGAAGGCATGTGCACTCGTGCACAGCATGTGCACTGGTGCATCTCATGTGCTTTGTGCACAGCCTGTAGCCTGCATAAAGGTCCTTTGTTTGATTTTAAAATGGTTTGACAGCATATGCTGTCAACATATTCCGCTGCCCATATCTGCTTTTAGTTAATAAAATGGGAAAGTTAAGCCTGCCAAGGGAATGATGGGGTTTAATAATTAAATAGCTAAAAGTAGAACTGAAAAGAAGATGGGCACATGGGAGGGGTTTCTTTTGATCTATCAGGCTGTAAAAGGAGTAAGATTGAGGCTTATAAAGGAGGGAGAGAAAAAAGGAGGAGAAGGGGGGACATACACCAAAAAGAAAAAAAGAGGGAGATAGAGAGAGAGGATCAGACCTGAAAAGAAAATATACACACACAGTGAGGGGATTGGGAACTTTAAGAGCTGAAAAGGAAAAACAAAAACACAGATAGAGAGAGGTTAAGGGATAGAAGCTATACAACCAACAATCAGAAGCTTTTTCCTCCTATTATTACTGGGTTTCAGTTGTTAAACCTGTTTCAAATCAATTCTGATTCTTTGAAATTCCAGTTGTGTCTATTAGTCGAGTGTTTTCATTGGTTTACTACTGGTCTGGTCTGTTTGGATTTCTGTTTCTATTCCACTGGGTGTTGCTGCTATTTGGCTATTACTTTCTATTGGCCATATTTGCATCTCTGCACTCGAGCCTGTTTCTTGCTATTTGTTTTGCCTGCTGCTATTCTGCCCTGTTGCTGTTGGTGCTGTTACTGCTGCTGCATTTGTTCATTGTTACTCTACTGATTGCCCTTTTTCTTCAATTGCAAATATTCCCAGGTACACAACCTTTGAACCTTGTATTGTTGAAAGTTTGAAGTTGAAGCAGAAATAAAGGAATGAACGCCAGTTTATGTTATAGCATTGGTGTAAAAAGATAGTTCGAATGTTGTTTGGGCCTGTATTCTTACTGTGAACTGCAAATATTCTGTAGGAACTAGCATACATTTTGTTTAAGATGAACTGTTAGATAGCATGGCTCAATAGTAATGACAGTATGACATGGACAACATGTTTTGATTTAGTATACATTCAGTTCAAGTATAACACTTGTTTGATTTAGTATGACTGTATAACATAGAGTCATGGTAAGCATTGTATGTATTTTGCCTAGACCACTGAATTGACAAAACTGCGATACTGGGGTCCGGGATAAATGTATCCCCAAACAAACTCCCATACAGTCACACTAAGAGTATGGCTATGAATGCCAGTTCTCTTGTCAGTTCATTCGTTCCAATACAGGTTCGATACTGGGTTTCATCACAGATTTTTATTTCGAAATGATGTAATGATTATTGAGAAAACTGATAATCATTTTTGAGTTCAATTAGTAGTAATTTTTCCTAATAAAACAGCCGATTTCTTTATCAATTTCGAATAGTTTAGAGTGTTAAGAATAGAACTTGGAGGTCGTTAAAACATAACTCAACATATGTGGTTAGTTTGTTTGCAATCTCACTTAGCGAATTAATAAGCATATTCACTTGTTGAAGACAAAGCATGCCGTAGCTCTCACCTCATGAACAATCAATCAAGTAATCAAACAAGTTTAGGTTCGGCAAACATAATAAGGATTCAGTCCGTATTTGTCTAAACCAGCAAAATTCGGCATCATCCTTCCCTTAAAAGATAAATGTAGTAAAATGTAGTTCTTGTAGGGTACCCTTCTAAAATAATGAGACGAGCCTCGCCAAATCAAAAGGCAAATTGCGGGGCCCTCAATAATTGGTCATAATAAATACTTAGAATTTGGGACGGGCTGTTTAGTGAATTCCCACTGCCCTCCCCGAAGACAATAACGCGTTAGATTCTTTAGGCGCGACTTAATCAAATCACATTCTTAAATTCGGGTGCGCATTTATGTGACCCAATTTCAAATCTCAACGGAGTCGAAATGTGTTAACAACTACGGGTGCATTGATTGTGACGTGGTTCGAGATACATTTTCACGACGTTGCAATTCTATAAAAGTAAATGATAATAATAAAAGCGGTTAAAACTTAATAAAAGCACATAAGTCACAACATGTATTTAAATCAGATATTTAGCCATTATAACAATTTAAGCGACCGTGCTAGAACCACGGGATTCGAGGGTGCCTAACACCTTCCCTCGGGTCAACAGAATTCCTTACTTAGAATTTCTGGTTCGCAGACTTCATTTGGAAAAGTCGAAAATTTCCTCGATTTGGGATTCAAGATAAACCGGTGACTTGGGACACCAAAAGCCAAACCTTTCCCAAGTGGCGACTCTGAATTAAACAAAATCCCATTTCGAATATTGTCACTTAAATTGGAAAAACTCCACCCGCGCATTTAACCCTTCGGGGCGGGCGCGCAAAAAGGAGGTGTGACAGTATGTTTGTTAAACCACTCTTCCTGATATTATCCATTCTTCCTACCTTGGTTTTCATTGTTATACATACGCTTGATGACGACGAGTATAAAGCACGAAGGGTGATGCCGTGTCATTATATATACATTATCATGTGAGGAAGAGTGTAAAGCACGAAGGGTGATGACATGCCATTGCATATACATTATCATGTGAGGAAGAGTGTAAAGCACGAAGGGTGATGTCGTGCCATTTCCTATACATTATTATGCTTGAAGGATAATGTCGTGCCATTATTTTACATTATCATGTGAGGAAGAGAGTAAAACACGAAGGAAGATCTCGTGCCATTACATATACATTTATGTCTTCATTCCAAGTTGTCATTGTTGCACATATGCTTTTTATGTGACTTATTATTGTTGTCACGTCTTTGCTTCCTACTTTAATTGTTATTGTGCTATTTATGTTTCCTATCTGTTTATCTAGTCACAATCATGTTTTCCGTCTTGTTTGTTATATTTACATTTATGTCTTTTTCTCGTTTGTTGTGCTCTTATCTAAACCTTCTACTTTGCTAGAAAGTGAAATTTATACTCTCTTACCTTAATTTCTATCATTGCGTATGTACCTTCCACAATGTCTGTTATCGTTGTTCGTGTACTCTGCCTTGTTCATTATCGCTACCTGTGTATTTTCACTTTACTATTAATGTTATTGGCATTTTTTTACCTGGTTGGTAGTGTTATGTATATATTTGGTGAGGATGAGATAAATGCATGAATGGTGTTGACGTGCCTATTGATTTGACATACTTTCATATATTTGGTGAAGATGAGATAAAAACATGAAGGGTGTTACCGTGCCATTTGACTTGATATCTTGAACACATTCCTCATACTATGAAGATTCGTGAATTTACTATATTGTTTGGTGGTTATCGATTTAAGAAAATGTTTGGTTGTGATATAAGGAAATTGACCATGATTTCTATAGTAGTTATTTACTGCTTCGCATATTTGTTCTTGTACTCTTCTCTGTTATTCCTAGTATTGTTTCTTTTACAAATCTACCTACACAGGTTATATTAGTGAGTATTTTTTGACTTAAAAAAACTTACCACTACTTCACCGAGGTTAGTCAAGATATTTATTGAGTACATGGGGTCGGTTATACTCATACTATACTTCTTGGAGGACGAAGCCTAGCATTGAATACATATTAGCACTCTAGATACAGGCTACCATTTGTTCGCGGTAGTTTAGGATTTATAAATTTGTTAATGTAAATTTCAAATGTATGATGTATCTTTTCTCAAATTGAATATGTAAGGAGAAATACATAAATCGCCTCTTTAAGTTGTCCTTAACGATCAAACAAATACCTCAACTGACCCATTTACCATTTAGACACTTCAAGTAATTATTAAGTGAATGAAGTAAATACATGGTTCTGATGTGGCATATGCGTGTTTGCTAACAAAATCTTGGGCGCGTAAAGTCATTTTTGCGTGAAGTCATTTTTCAGTCTAATTTATTTTCGTTGAAAAAAAATCAAGAAACCTTTTAGCAGCATAGTAGCTAGCTGAAGCAGCCACAACTTAGCCTTTTTTCTTGCTTTCTTCTTAGCTAAACCACCTCAACCTATCATGAAATCACTATGGAGGTCAGGAAAGCAACCATTAAAGCTTGAACTAAGTTACTGTAAACCACCAGAAATTGTCACCTTTCACCACAAAACTCTACTGCCCATACCTTCGGAACTTCGCCTAGTTCCATCAACCCAAAATCAGTCCAAACCCAGCTGAAAGAAGCAGCAACAAGAGCTACAAAAAACTACCAATTTTTTTTCTCAGTAGTCCTGCCACCCTTATCTCCAATATAAGAAAATAATTTCTCCACCCTATTTTATATTCACAGCAGAAAATTTTACACCACAAATAACAAATTAGATAAAAAAAGTAATACAAGCCCAAATTCATAATCAAGAAAATAATGGAGAGATGATTGAAGATTCCAGTAGAATTATTTTTTTAGCTTTGCTTGGAGAACAAACTTTTGGCAATAGGGGTCGCATAATGAGCTTTCCTACGAGGTCCAGTATCGATCCCTTAGTGGGTTCTCTATTTGGTTATTCTATATTGTTGCATATTTGTGTGAGTTTTATTAATTTTTTGGGTGGATTTAAGAAAAGGGGATGTGGGACGGATGGCACAAAGAAGAAGATGAAAGGGAGGGGAAAGGGGTAAGGGGGAGGGGTAGCACTGGTTTGATAAAAATAAAGGAAAAAGGTTTCTTTTTCTTCTTTAGATTAGCCTTTTCTTTTTTGTTAATTATATGTCAATTTTTTTATTATGATTTACATGTATCGTTCTTTAATTGGCTCATTTGACACGTTATTAGCAAGTGTAGCTCACGCATATGGTTTTCTATACTCGGGTGTTTACTTGCTTCACTTAATAATTACTTGAAGTGTCTAAATGGTAAATGAGTCAATTGAGGTGGTTTTTTGATCAGTGTGGATAACTTAAAGGAGCAGTTTATGTATTTCGCCAATTTGTAATCTTTTTCATAGTCGCTCGCGACTTGTACTACCAATTCTTGGGAAGTTATATAGAATTCAGTCATTTTATTTCTTGATATGAATAATTTGTCATTTTGGTTATCTTATTCCATGTTTGGCTTACCTAACATTAGGGTTAGGTGTCATCACGGTCTAATTGTATTTTGGATCGTGACAAGTTGGTGTCAGAGCACTAGGTTCATAGGTTTACGAGTCATGATCAAATGTCTAGTAGAGTCTTGCGGATCGGTATGATGACGTCTACACCTATCTTCAAGAGGCTACATGGAACATAGAAAACTTCCATTACGTATTTCCTCATCGTGCGACCTTGTTTCGACTTGAAACCTGCAACTTTGATTCTTCTTATTCAATTGCATGTAATGCAGAGCACTAAATGTTATTGTACACTGATGACTTGTGGTGTTCCGGATAGGCTGAAAAGGAGTTGTAGATGCTTGATTATCATAGCAATGCATTGTTTAGTCTTGGGAGCAGATGCATTGATAGATCTTTCAGTTATTCATTTGTGGGACGAAGCAGATTCTTGTATCTAGTTGATGAGTATGGACTCGAGAGGATCGACTAGTTCCCTAGTTGTTATGACCATGGTGGGGTTATGAGGAGATGTTGATTTGAGGCTAGCCGGTGGGCTATTTCCTGTGTGAAGATTCGAGGTCATGTATTTCATAAGAGGTTTCATTCAGTGGGATGCATATATTATCATTCAGAGCCTTTGGTGGACTTTGCTTGACCATCACGAAGATGAGTATGCACTTAGCAGAGTCTTCAGAGTGTTCTATGACCAGCGTTACCTAAGTTTATAAAGTATCCAGCTGATTACATTACAGGATCGGGGCAGTTATAAAGGAAGGGTGATGTGGGTTACCAACGATGTCTTCTATGGCTTCAAGCTAAGTGAGGGAATATTGGATTGACAATCGGATTGCAGGGTCATGTGTCATACCAATTTCGAGACAAAGAGACGCTTGTGGATTAACTATGACTTTTAAAGAATGGCTTCAGGAATGTTTCGAGCTTGATATTCGATGTGATGTGGTGTGCAAGGAAAAAGGAATTTCTTGGTTGATTTTTTTAATATCCGTGTGCTGATGAAGCACGGGTTATTTGGTGTGTATTGGCCATGTATGAGAGATTAGTGCAAGGTAAAGGGTTGTCGAGAAGGTCATGATGGGTTCAAGATTCACATGTGGTGTTTAAGGACTTTGAGCTTTGTGTATGTTTAGGTCTTAGGATCGGCAATGGATGTTGTCTGGATTTGTGGTACTTCTATATCACGAATGAGTCTTCATAACAATATTAGAGAGATGCAAGAAATGACTTTGGATTCATATAAGATTCCTTCAGAGCGAGCATTTCAGATTGAGTTACTTTTGGGTTTGGCAGTCTGCGTGTCTCGGTTGAATTAGAGGAAAATAAGTTCTGAAGACTTGATTATCTATTAATGGGTTTTAAAGGATTCATGATGGTTATGGCCACGACTCGGGGTTGATATCTTCTACAGGTATAGAATGTATATTGTGTGTGGTGATGTCTTCCTATACTGAGTTAAATAGAAGGTTCTCGGTTGATGATGTGTTCAACTTGCTTGTGGTTCAGAGTTGATTATGAGAATTTCCTAATTTCACGAGTTAGCATGATGGTGGCTGCGGTGTGCCGTGTGGGATTGAAAGTTGTGAGCATAAAGTTGCGGTATAATTTTGAAGGGAAGGCCATGGGTTCTAGATGGCACAAATGATTTTAGATGTCTAAGAGAATGGTGGAACTATTTGATGTCGCATGAGAAGAGTGCGCATTTTAGAAGGCGCATTGTGTTTTGACTTGTGGATGCTTGCTTAGTGTTACGGTGATTGCCTGGTTTTGGGTTGCCGAGGTTCAGGTTTTGCTACATGGCGTAAGAGATCTATATGAGCATTTTCTGTAAGATGATGGAGTATGAGTGATGTATCAGTCATCTGAGCAGTGGAGTTGGGACCAGATATGGAGATTCTGTTATTCTTAAGGTTTAGAGACTGGATGTTCTCGTAGGCAGACTATTCCTTTGTTACAGACTGTGAAGATATTTTAAGAATTAGATAGCATATGGTATATTGTGGATAGGTTTCTATGAACTTTTGGAAGGTTATATACTTGTTTGGGGATGTTTGGGGGCTATTTGTAAGCCTAATGAGAATGTATATTCTATATCAAATCGGGTTTGCTTATTTTTACATACTTGTTACCACATGTATATTATCGGGAGGAGTGGATGTTATTCACTCCATGGTTTATGTTATGTGGTTCTTTTGTATGCTATGATGAATTGTGAAATTGCTTGATTATTCGTACATGTGTTGTATCATGTTTAGGCCTGGTGGGGATATGTGAGCGAAATGTCTCTTGTGATATTGATTTGCGTATTGCACCTTAGTTGTGCTTGTCTTTTTCTATATTGTATTATGCACATTTCATCTTCTTACAATCATATTTGCGCACTCTATCATGCTTAATGTTGAAGCACAAGTGCTTAGTAAGCATAAGCATTATGGTCCGATGGGTACCTTTATGTGGAATGATATGTTTGGGATCGGTTTGCGCCATAATGGAGTTATGTGTGATACTCTTCATTGTGTTTATTTCGTGTATTTTGTTTTCCACTTTGTGGGATGAGTTCATGAGATTATGCTTTGTTGTTATATCAATCATACTTGTTGGATAGTTGTAACGACCCGATCGGTTGTTTCGAGAGTTTAGCCCAGTTTCCCCCATTTCTGCTTTATTTTGTGTGGTTCAGCTCTTTTATGTTGTTTTGGGTTGGTTGGCTCGGGTTTAGAATGATTATAGAGAGAAATGAGACACTTAGTCTCTTAAGTTGATTATAAAGTTAAAAAAGTCAACCGAAAGTTGACTTATGAGTAAATGATCTCGGAAATTGGTTCTTATGGTTCGGATAGCTTTGCATGATCGGAATGGGTTTTGGAGGTCCGAGGTAGATTTAGGCTTGAATTGGCGAAAAGAATATTGGTATTTTGCCGGTTGATAGGGGAGATTTTGATATAGGGGTCAGAATGGAATTTCGAAAGTTGGAGTAGGTCCGTTGTGTCAATTGTGATATGTGTGCAAAATTTCAGGTCACTCGGATGAGATTTGTAGACTTTTTGATCGAAAGCGGAATTTGGAAGTTTTGGAAATTTTTAGGCTTGAATCCAATGATGATTTGATGTTTTGATATTGTTTTAAGTGTTCGGAAGGTTGGAACAAGTTTGAATGACATTATGGGATATGTTAGCATGTTTGCTTGAGGTACCGAGGGCCTCAGGTGAGTTTCGGGTGGTTAAACGGATCAAATCTTACTTTGGGAAGTTGCAGATTTTCTGTTATTTGTGTTGCAAAGTTTTGGCCTTCGCGTTCGTGAAGGGATGTGGTATAAGGCAGGAAATTTGGCCTTTGCATTGGTGATGTTCGTCCCGCATTCGCGAAGGGAGAGGCTCAGTGTGTATCGTGAACACGATGTGTGTCCCGCGTTCACATAGACTAATTAGAGCGGCTGGGGGCCCTGGTCGTTTGTTCTTCGCATTCGCGTTGTGTGTGTCGCATTCGCGATGGTCTAGGGAGATGAAACTTTGTGTTCGCATTAAGGAGGTCGCGTTCGCGTAAGAGGATTTTTGGTCAATGAGTTTTTGTACTTTGCGAACACGAGGCTTTGACCGCGTTCGCGAAGAAGGAAGTTTCACTTGGGCGGAATGTTTAAATAGCCATGTTCGCGATTTTTGGCTATCTTCCACCCTTTTTGAGTGATTTTGGAGATTTTTAAGAAGGATTGAAGAGGGAATCAAAGGGAAACACTTGGAGGTAAGATTTTTGGACTCAATACTCAATCCTATTGTGATTTCTACCTAATTAGATATGAAATTTGTGGAATCTAAAGCCTAAAATTAGGGAGTTAGGGCTTGAAATTGGAGACATTGATTTGAGGATTTGAGGGGTCGTTTGTGGTCGGATTTTGATGTATTTAATATGTATGAACTCGTGAGAGTGTAGGGATTCTAGTTTTGTAATTTCTGTCGGAATCCAAGACGTGGGCTCGGGGGTCGGGTTTGGCCAATTGTGGGATTTTTTAATGTAAATTGATTATTTTCGAGTGGGCTTTGTTCCCTTAGCATATTTTGATGGTATGGTATTTTTTTGGCTAGATTTGGAGCATCTGGAGGCCGAGTCGAGAGGCAAAGGCATCGCGAGCTAGAGTTTGAACCAAATTAAGGTAAGTAATGATTGTAAATGTTGTCCTGAGGGTAGGAAACCTCAAATTTCACATTGTTGTGCTACTTTGAGGTGACACACACGCTAGATGACGAGCGTGGGGCCATGCACCGTCGGGGATTGTGACTTGATCCATCCCGTACAACTGTTAAGTCGCGTATTTTATTAAAACCTGCTTGATATCATTGTGTTTTGGAAATTATTGCCATGTTTTGGGCTGAATGTCGTATTTGGGCCTCGTGCCAACTGTTTTGGACCCTTAGGGGCTTTTTACTAATATTCCTCACTGTTTTGACTTCATGTTTGTACTCAGTCATGCTGTACTTTACCGTTTTCATAACTCAGCCATATTTACTCAATTTTGATATTTTAAATGATAATTTGGGCTGAGCATCATGTTTTACTATTGCCTGAGTGGCTTGAGAGATTTCTGACTGAATGAGGCTGAGGGCCAGTGTTGTAAGGATATTACGGGATCGAACTGCGCGCCACAATGTATTGTTATTGATTCATGATTATGAGGCTGAGGGCCTGATTTGTTACGCCACGAGGTGGCTTATTATTAGGCCGAGGGCCTATTTGATTATACCACGAAATGGCTTGTTATACCGCTTGAGTTGTAGGAGCCCCTTCAGAGTCTGAACACCCTTAGTGAGCGCGGGTACCCAGTGTGAGTGATGTGATGTAGCCCAAGGGGGTTTTGTTATTTCATATTGTTGCCCGAGAGGCTTTTCTTGATCCATGTGTTGCCCGAGGGGCGGTTCTTGATTCATGTTATGCCTGAGGGGCTGATTATGAGTGATTGTGAGGTAGCCCAAGGGGTGGTTTATGGTACATGTTTTGCCCAAAGGTCTGTTTATGTTTCTATCCTTTTCTCACTATTTTCATCACTCGTTTGAAACTATTGAAAGATGTTTTCATCACTTGTTTGAAACTATTAAAAGATGTTTTCATCACTCGTCTGAAACTAGTGAAAGTTGTTTTAAAATGTTTTACTGAAACCGAGTTTGATTTATGAAGTAAATGATTTCTGTACTATTTTGGAAATGTATTGTATTTACTGTAGTGTTATGACATGTTTTACGTGTTTTCTTACTGCTCAGCTTTCATTTACTTTTATTACTTACTGAGTTGACGTATTCACATTACTCTATGCACCTTGTGTGCAGATCCAGGAATCTCGAGGCGCGATAGTGTGTTCTGGTCAGTCTTCCAATAGGTCTCCGAAGTTGATTAGGTAGTTGTTTGGCGTTCACACCCTAATGTTTCTCCTTCCTATCTTATTCAGCTTTGTATTAGCATTTGTTTTCAGACTATGTTGTCCTTTCTTATTCCTGGACGAGTTGTAGTTGCTCATGACTGGTGACACCCTGATGTCGGGCTGTGTTATGTTTCTGCACTGTTGATTTTAACTTATATTTGGAATTTTAGCTAATTAATGGCTTTAAATGCCTTATTATAAATGTTTGGTTGGTTTTGAGGTTTGTGCCGGCTGACCTAGTTTTATGATAGGCGCCATCACGACCGAGTTAGTTTTGGGTCATGACAATAGTCCTCGTACTTTATTTTCTTTCTATTTTTGTATATGTATCTGAGTTATTGCTTGTTGGGTGTACAGATTGCATTGTGTGAGGTTCCATGGGGCTTTTGGTATGGCTTGTTGGTTGGGCTACTTGTATTGGGCGAGATGAGGTTTTGGACCTATGATTTGCACTATCGTATTGGGGATAAGGAAGGCTGGATGAATAATATCATATTTTTGTTCAGAATTTTAAAATGGCCCTTGTCGGACAAGAGAGCTCCTCGACGTGTTGATTTTATGGGTGGTTGATCACGCCCAACTCTAGTCCTAAAAAGGATAAGCGGTCGTTGCAAATATAATCCGGTTTAAAAGTCATGAGTCGAATCCCACAGAGAACTAAGGTTTAGCTACAATTGTTCACTATCACCAAAAAGACACGTTTGAATAATTCCTAAGTTATAAATATCAAGATTCTTATGTCTAACTAATTAACTAACAAATTAAAGGGGTTGAATTAACAACTAAAGATACTAAAGGTTAGACAAGATTAAGGAGTTCTAGAGTTATGATTTCCCCAATTGTCGGAATCCTTCCCGCTATATATCATATAATTTCACGTAATTATTCTCTACTAATCGTGAGCGCTTCAGATATTGTAATGCTCTCCCGAGTGACTACTTTCCGAACTACGCTAGCTGGCATAATCTTACTGCTCACTTTGACCACGTCAAGACTTTGTTATTCCCACATTTAAACCTGCCATACTGATTCCTTAGGAGTGAAGTTATTCAACAACTACCTAAATATGCGATATTTCTCAAGCAATACATAATAAATAGGCACAGTCAATTGATGGTCATCCAATCAACAAAAATAAACACGTAGTTGAACAAGTAAAGAAATTCAAAAGCTAAATTATATTCAAACATAACAAGAATTCATCCTCCAAATGGTTCTATCAAAATCCTAAATAATAAATTAGCTACTCATAGTAGTATATGAAAATACAATACTAAAATTCATAACCAAAAATAGAAAACATGAAGAAGAAAAGAAAAACTCGTGGTTGAATCTTCCGCCTTGCTTCTAGTGTATTCTTGCCTCCAAAGGTGTTGTGTAACCCTAAAGTAGTGTCTCTTCCTCCAAAGTTTTGTAAAAATCATGTTTAATATGTATTTATATGACCGAGGCAATGTGAAGGGCCATCCAATACAATACAATCTCGGATAGGAGAGCTGGAATCCGTGTCTGCCTTCGCATTGCGCACCCATGGACGCAGACTCCACTTTTGTAATTTTCCAGTTCGCGAAGCAATCCGTGACTTCACTTCACTTTGGTGTTTTGTGCCTTTAGTTTTCTCCTTTTTCGCATCCGTTTTCATGCGACGCACGAGATTGAAAGAGCTCCCAATTCTTTCCATCTCTTCCTTTTAGTGTCAAATTGTCATCTTTTGATCATTTATCATCCAAACTCGTTCCTACACATATGAAATACATAATGAGCATATTTCACTTCAAAAATTATGTAATCTCCCGCGACTCACACAAGAACTAATATGCAAGTTTACTAAAAATATACATTTTTCATCATTTATCACCACCCCACACTTAAACTCTAGTTCGTTCTCGAACAACCTTAAATTAAGCTCATAGGCAAGAAATACCTTTCAAAATATGCTTAAGCATCACACCAATGACAATGATCTATATCAATGCTTAGAACCCATCATACACCCTTTTCATACCTTTCCTCAAGTTTTAAACTCATGCCAAGATCATTTCAAATATTCATGTGACTCTTCTAACATCCTCGCCTAAAAAAATTGACTCCAGTGTATTTCACACTATGACTCGCTCCTTGTGCCAAATCAAAAATCAAGGTCTCTACCAATCATTTTCAAATTATGTGCCATTACCAACAAGACACAAAGGAAGTAGTCCACACACTCAATATAAGTTCAAGTATATTTTAAGGACTCTCAAATCAAAAGAATTTACTCACTCTCACAAAGAAACTCTTATGCCACCCAAGTTCATACCATAGGCTTGCCCGTAGTGTAAGACTTGACTAATCTAAGCTTGCAAAATCTAGGATCAAGTAGGACTTTAGGTTGTAATGTATGCTAAGGGACATATAGGATATATTTGAGAAAATAGTGATTAACCCTCCTAAGCATTTTAATACACTACACTTCACTTCCAAGCACCTTCTTGGCATGACCAATTCAATGTTTTGCCTTGAAACCATACACATTTAAGCCTTTGTTCATTAAGCACATCAACATATAGATACATACTAGCCCGAACAAAGATATAGGAGGTGTTATTCATTATTTTTATTTATTTTTCTTTTTTTTCACACTCTCCTTTATTTGGTATTCCTGCTAGTGCCTTTTTTTGTACACAAGTGCACCTTATGTCGGCCTTTCTATGGTTCCACTCAAAAATTATGCAATTTATTTCTTTACTCTTCTAGCTACTTAAGTGCTTTCGGAGGTAAAAGTTCAACAAGATTTGATCAAGAACAAAGGAGATTCGACTTGTAATGTGGTTGCCAAACAAAAGGTCTACATGCTCAAAATGGTTGACTACAGATAATATTAGCACTGGTAGGCAAATTTGCTTAATGGTCAATCAAAGAAAACCTATATCACTTCCCAAACTTACAAGACTTAATCATTTCGTTTTGACTCACACATGGGACAGTTCTAGACTAGCAAGAATGGCATAGAGTACACTAAAATCTCACCTCACATAATGTACATGACTCACTCAGGACTGCTTGGACTCGACTCTCAAGTTAAAACAACTAACATAATCATCATAAACTTAAGTACATGAGAATTAATAACAAGCGTCGAAAGATGGGCCTCGGTGTCAACAGAAAGCCATACATATTTTCAAGGCATGTAATTACAAAGACCATGAAGAGAGTACTTAGTTCAAATGCTCCAGCTCTAAGCCCCGATATAAAACATGTTAAAATACATAGATAGTCAATTTCTCCCCATTCCATTATCAGCTCAAAAAGAAGGAAAAAAATAAAACCTTTTTTTTTAATTCTTCTTTGGACTTTAAACCCTCAAGAAAACTCTTTAGGAAGTCCATCGTCGGGAAAAGGCCAAAACCTTTTTGAAAATTCTACCTACAAGAAAAAAATTATTACCCGATTCAAAGAGTCATCCTTTGAAAAAGAATCGTGGCCATAAGAAAAACCAAGAGGGATTATTTCTACCTAATTATTATTTTTTCCAATTTTTTTCTACACATATAAAATAAGACAACTAAACTAGCATAGAAATCCACCAACAATCTATCCACCCCATACTTAAAATTAGGGGTGGAAAATGGGTAGGTTGGGCTGAATTTGGACGGGTCAAGATGAGTTATGTCAATAAATGGATCATTGTCCAACCCAACCCAAAGTATACTTGGGCTATGATGGTCTGGGTCAAGATGGACTAAACAATGAGTCATAGCCCAACCCGTCCAACTTGACCCTTATTTTATGCTCATCTTGCATAAAAAAACCTTTTACCTTAAAATGTATAAATTGAAAAATATTTTGCGGGAGGGGATGAGGTTGTTGGGTGGTGCAGAAAAATAAAAAAATAGAAAACAAAAAATTAAAAATAAAAAAAAGTAAAAAAAAAATAAGGGGGTTAGCTGGGAGGGGTTGGGGGGTTGGGTGGTGCAGAAAAACAAAAATAATTAAAAATTGAAAAAAAAGTTAAATTTTTTTTGGGCTACTTAATGGGTCAGAATGAGCTATAAAAAATAATGGATTAACTTGGGCTCAACCCAAATAGACCCATGAGCTAAAATATTTGTAGCCCAACCCATTAATCTCTGGATGGGTTGGATGAGTTTGGGCTCAAATTGCCACTCCTACTTAAAATTGTGTATTGTCCCCAATGCACACTCATAAATATAAGAGGGTAAAAGAAACTCCCTAGTAGGCCATAGGCTGAAGCATTAGCAACTCATGGGGTACTTAGACTTCTCTCAGACTTGATTCCTCATGCGGGCACCCCACACTTAGTTCTCACCATCTCACTTGCTTTGCTTTATTCCAATGGCTTTTCTTCCCATACTCCTAGAAGATAAAAAAGCGACACTACAAAAAAAAAATTAAAAATTAAAAAAAAAACAGCAAAGTTGTGTTGCCTCCCAGCAAGCGCTTGATTTAACATCGCGGCACGACACGAATCATATTTTGTACCTCCACCTTGGACTTATGAACTGAATCCCAAGTTTTGATTCAAGCTTATGATTATGCTCTTGGGGTGGTACAAATTCTTGTAAGCCAAAAATTAAATGATTCTTTATGCACTTTTTGGCTTCCAGTTGAGGGGTGTCATCGTGCCTAGACGGCTACGAAAATTTCATAATATAAGGCTCATCTACCTCTTCCGTTTACTCATTTGTATGCTCGTAAGGATCCATTCCCATTTCACCATCATAACACAAGGGTAGAGAAGTGTTTGGAATGAGGTCCACGCTCAAATACATGAACACTAAGATTTTCGACAACCTTAACAGAGATTACACTAGAGTCAACTAAATTTGTATCCTCAATTTCCTTGGCTGAATCTAGTATTGTCACGACCCATTTTCCATAATAGGTCATGATGACGCCTAACACCGTTGTCAGGCCAGCCAACGTGGAAGTATAATTAAATTCCCATTTTTTTTACTTTTACTAAAAATTAAGTATAACAAATTCTTCAAAGTTAAGGCGAAAGCCAAGAGCGATATTACTGTAATAATATAGTTATACAACCCAAAAATGAATGTCTACTAATGTGTGTGCCAGAACCTGGTGTCACAAGCTACGGGCAACTAGTAGAATATACACAAAAGAATAATATACTATCCTACTGTCTGAATCAGGATAGACAGAAGCAAAAATACAGAGAAAGACTTCTTTGGTTGCGGATCGGCATGAAAGAGAAGCAGCTCACCGTAGAAGCCCCAGATGTGCTCACTGATATACACCAGAGTGATGTCCAGTTCCACCTGCCTCAAATCCTGTACATTCAAGTACAAAAGTGTAGCATGAGTACATAAACAACATGTACACCGTAAGTATCCTGCCTAATCTCGAAGAAGTAGAGACGATAAGTCGACTCGATACTTACTAAGGTCAAATAATATATATAAGTATAATGTGTTCAAGTCATGGAAATTACAAGTATCAACAATTAATGGCAAGTGACATAAGTCAAGTTCTTCACTACATTGAGTTTATAATTTATCATTTGAGATGATAGCAAAATAAGGCAAGTATAACTTTCTCACAATTAAATATGCGCACATAGTACCAAGGCGACGGCCCGAACCAACAGAAAGAAACTGTGCACTTGTCGAGGGTCGACGGCGCGCCTATAGATGCATCTATTCATACCGAGGCGGTCGACCCGATCCACAAATATCAGGCAATATCAAGAATAAGCACGAAAGGCACATTTATAGTCAAGTATACCATTCAATATTCAAAAAGTTGTACAAGTTGCTTTTATTTCCTTTCAAGTCTCTAACATATCCTAAATGATCACATTAGCCAATTAATATGGAGATTTTTCATAAATAAACATGATGTTACCCGGACAATCAACATAGTAGTAGCTACGCACGGACTCTCGTCACTAGGTCCGTACGTAGCCCCATTTAGCAACAATTATTTGTTCATTAATCCTATGGGGACAATTTCCTCTCACAAGATTAGAAAGGAGACTCACCTCGCTCCAAAGTTCACTTCCAAGTTCCAAGAACGAGCCCAAGTCTTTAAATTCGAAGCCGAACAATCTCAAGCTAATCAAACGAAGTAAGAACTAGTCAATAAAGGCTCACAAGGTCGAATTCTAACTATTTAAGTGATTTCCCAACTTTTTCCATGAGTTTCCTAAATTCCGACCCCGGGCCCACGTGCCCGGATCCCAAGATTTTTCGAAGGATATTATTCTCTATAACCTAAGGATCACTAATATGTGATTTCTAGTTCATTACATAGCTAATTATGTGGTTAAATATTAATTTTATGAAAACCCTAGGTCTAGCTCTAACCCTTTGATTTTACTTAATTATTAGTGTTAAATCTATCTAATGTTCATGTATTTAAACTAAGAATGAGTGGGGATTACTTACCTTGAGATGTTATGTTGAAATCCCCCCTTTGGAATCACCAAAATCGCCCAAGTAGAGAGTGAGAAGTGAAGAAAATGGCCTTGGGTTCGAATTAAATGAACCCTCTATGCCTAACCCTTTTCGCTTCTGCGGGCCGCTTCTGCGGTCCTGGCCCAGATTGGCTAGACCGCTTCTGCGGTCGATCAGCCGCCTAAGCGGGACCGCTTCTGCGATCTAAAAATCGCTTCTGCGATTTTGCCTGAGCCTCCCCCATCCGCTTCTGTGGACCACTGACCGCTCCTGCCGTCCCGCTTCTACGGTCCAAGAGCCGTAGAAGCGGTTATGACAGAAGCAGTAGACTTGGTTCCTTTTCAAATTCCAGCTTCACTCGAACCTCGACCATTTGACGCTCGGGGCTCCCGAGCCCCGCCCGAACATACCGACAAGTCTGAAATCACGAGGCAGACCTACTCGAACCCTCGAAACACTTAAAACAACGCTAAATCAAGGAATCAACCCCAAAACCAAATGAATCAAATCATTGAATCTTAAAGTTCTAAATTTCCTTCTAACGGGTCAAAACGCCCTTAAACTACTCGGATTGACACCAAATTTACGGGTAAGTCTTAACTGATATTTCAGACCTGTACCAAGTTTCAGAACTAAAATACGAACCCGATACCTATAAAATCAATGATTATTTAGTTTATTTAATTATTTAAAACTCTAAGTTATCAATTTCACAGAAAAATTCGCTACTCGGGCTAGGGACCTCGGAATTCGATTCTGGGCATACGTTCAAGTCCCATATTTTCCCACGGACCCTCCGAGATCGTCAAATCATGAATCGGGGTCCGTTTCCCAAGAAAGTTGACCGAAGTCAAACTTGACCTTTTTAGAAAAACTTAAAGAAGCAAATGGACATATTCTTGCTCAAAACTCTTCTAACTTCCGAAACGCCCGTCCCCATATGTCATAAATTAGTCAAAGCAAGTGCGAAAAGTTTTTTTAAGAGATCGGGGTTCTAAAACGCAAAACAACCAGTCGGATCATTACAAGTATTACTGCTTCAACATCGGTATCCTCAAATTCTAGCTGGATAGATTGTTGGTGTTCTAATCTGACCTCCTCCCTTAGCTCCTCAATTTTCTCATCTAATGCATTCTCCTTTTGACTACTATCGACAATATCAGTTTGTTGAGCATTAAATGCTTCAACTAATTGATCACGTGTGCCTCCGGGTTATGAATAGTTTCCCCTTGCCTTTGGATAGTATCCTATAGGTTTTCTATTTGCAGTTGTTTCTCATTACTTTGTTCCATGAAACACTTTAACACATCTTTGATCTTATTCAGGTCAGCTTCCCTGGGTTCTTTGTTGCTATTAACTTCACCAGAAAAAGTAGAACTACCATAGTAAGGAGTTGGGGGAGGATAAGAAAAATAAGCGCAACCATGAAAGTGACCATCTTGACTACTACATATATCACACACATTCCACACATAAGATTGAGTTGGTATACATAACTCGCTCTCGAAAATATTTTGATAATTTTTCCATGGGTGGTTTCCTCCACAATATGTATAAGGAGGATCAAAAGTAGAATTACCAACATCAAAACTCTCATAATTCCAAGATGACATGTTTCTAAAATCAATAAAAAAATCAAATACAAGAAAACAAAAATAAAAGTTCAAACTTGAAATCTAACAATATGTACACCTACAGCTACACCATTGACGAGGCCAATGTGTATAGGATTTTCCTGCTCGTGCTTTGTTAAATTCTAGTATAGTTTATGATATCGTCCCACAGAGAATGAAACACATATGCTATAGACTTTTAATATTAACTACTATTTAAGAGAATAAATTTGATGAAAAGTGAGTGAGGTTTAAAGCTTGTTAATTACTTAAATAAAAACCAAGAACTTTCGAAAAAATTATAAACTAAAAGATTTGGGAATCATTGAATTCACTTGATAATATATTATAATAAATTCTCAATTTGTACATGTATTTCTCTGAGGGATAATTGCTTATTGCTAATACAATTATATTTAGTTCACTAAGAAGTAGTCAATTAACAATACTCCGTGAGGTTATGTGATTAATTGAGCTAAATTAGTGACGATTAGATCGAAATATTTTTCTTTCTTGAATTGTGCTAAGAGGTAGTAAAAACTCCGTGAGAATATTTTTACTAAAAAATCAATAATCTTGCCTACAACAATTCCTCTGTGAGAATTAAAACTGAGGCAAGCAAGATTACGAACATAGAATAATAGTTTACTAAAAATTACTCTCACTCTACTATTTTATTCATTGGTTATTATATATCAATTTTGCTTCATGAGAATTACAAAATCAATAAAAAAATAACTTAGAGATAAAAATATGTAGAAGTGATAATAATGATTACTTAAACTATTATTACGGCACAATACGAAGTATAAAAAGAAATTTCAAGCCAAAGATGTATTAAACTGAGACGGTATTATAATATATATATATATATATATATATATATATATATATATATATATATATATATATATATATATATATATCAAGTTTCATCAACTATCCCAACAAAAGAAGTTACTCCATTACGAAGTAATAAAAACTAATTTAAAACAAAGAACTTATGAAGTAATATTATTCTTCTAAAAGAAAGACAATTAGTAGAAAAATACTAAAGACAAAGAGAGAGACCAAATATTAGTTTTCTCCCGTAAGACTCTCTTCACAATACATTATGAGTATCTATTTATAGAATGTGTAGCAAATGTGAGATGATGTTGCAACTTTAAGTCTTGAAGTTGTGACTTCAAAAGTTAATGTTGTAACTTCAAGACTTCATGTTGTGACTTCAAAATTTGATTCACTCTTGTTTAGCACGTGCATTGCTCTTTTTCCTCCTTGTTTTGCTTGTAGTACTCTTTCCTCAATTCAACTTTCCTCTGCAGAACTTGTTAGAAAATATAGGAGAATTGAATATATTTATTCATGGTTTATTTAAAAATCCTTATTTATAGTATGAAAATACATGAATATTTTATATTCATCAAATTCCTCCATACTTGAATTTTTGTAACATTTTCTTCAAAACGTTGGTCTTTCTAGGATAGAAAATTTATTCAAAATAATTTCCTTCATTATGCCAAATGATTAATCTTTTAAGCTTCACCAAATCTTTTACCTTGCTTATGATTTTACTTTTGAAAAAACAAAATTTGCATTCTTTTCCTCATGAATCTTTCGGAATTGATAACTTTATGATCACAAGTCTTGAATATCACAATTGTTCGTCCATAGGCTTGCTCTTCATGTTAATCTCCACTAATGTAGATTCAACACTAATTTTTGAATCTATTTAGGACTTTTTCTTGCATTATAATGTTAGGCTTCAGGCTGGTAGGATAAAGATATTTTTGTAGTGGCTTTTCTTCTTCCAGCTTGGAGCAAATGTGTCACAACCCAAACCCCGCTCCGATCGTGATAGCGCCTCTCGTGAAGACAAGGCCAACCAAACCATTACCGAACACCTCTTTTAAGCAATTAAATAGTCCATAAGCTGTTTAAATATGATTTAATGATATTAATTAGCGGAAGTACAACCCAACACAGCCCTAACCGTGGTGTCACAAGTCACGAGCATCTATAAGAGTCTAAATACAACTACAAAGCCTGAAATATACAAAAATAGTATTTATAAATAAAAGGAAGAATGCGATGTCACGAACGCTGGCGGTCACCTTGCTACTCCGATAACTTAGCCTTCAATTAGCTCAAAACCCGCGACCGGGTGGATAAAATACCTGCATCTGCACACGAGGTGCAGGGAGTAAAGTGAGTACTCCCACTCAGTAAGTAATAAAGGTAAATAACAATTGAACAGTAAGAAATCACGTATAACAAATCATCATGCTGTATAGAAGCAGTGCAAAACCCTTTGAGAAAAGTAGTGAAGCTGTGAAATTTTTAGAAATATCTTAGCTCAGTTTAAACCTTTTGTGAAAATGACTTTTTCAACAATTACGCAAATGAATGCGAACAAATGGTGCAGATACGTATAGAAATCTGCCCCTCGGGTACAACACTCAATTAACAGATAATGCTAGACAATCAGGTAGATACCACATGAAATAGCACAAACAACAGATATTGGCAGACAAATGAAATAAAGTAAACACATAGAACAGTACCAGTACCGCTGCGATGTGCAACCTGATCAACATATCGCTGCGACGTGCATCCCGATCCATTTATCGTCAACGACGCTCACTAGGGGTGTGCAGACTCCGGGAGGGGCCCCTTACGGCCCAAGCACACTATCAAGCCATTTCATGGCATCAACTAGGCCCTCGGCCTCATATCAATATCAATATACTACTGCTGCGGCGTGCAACCCGATCCCATAGTATCCTCACATCTGGCCCTTGGCCATACTCAAGTCCAAAAATCATACAAGCCCCTCGGGAAACAGTAAAACATGATGCTCAGCCCAAAAACATTATTGGAAATATTATTTCAAGTGTTAAAGCAAAATAAATTGGCTGAGTTTTGAAAACAGTGGAAAATACACGACTGAGTTCAAGTGTGAAATCAAAACAGTGAGGAAATATCAACAACCATCCACGAAGGGGTTCAAATAATTGGCCTGAAGCCCAAATATGGCAATCGGCCCAAATTATGATGATAACAAATAAGTTTCAGTCAAATATGCGGTAAAATCATCAATCGAGATGGACCAAGTCACAATCCCCAGTAGTAAAAGACCCCACGCTCATCATCCAGCGCGTGTCTCACCTCAATATAGCACTACGATGTGCAAATCCGGGGTTTCAAACCCTCAGGATATCTTTTACAATCATTACTCACCTCAAACCGGCTAAATCTCTAGCTCGTGACGCCTTTGCCCCTCAAATCGGCCTCCACGCGCGTCGAATCTATCCAAAATCAGAACGAATACATCACAATATACTGAGGGAACAAAGCCCAAGCGAAAACAATAAAAAATATCAAAAACTCTCAAATCCGACCTCAAATGGCCCTTCAAATCCCAATTTAAAATCTCAAAATCCCAAGCCCTAGTTCTTCCAATTTTAGCTAAATTTCCATGAATTTCTAGGTTAATATTACATTATAATCACATTTTTGGTTCATAGAACTTACCTTCAATCAATCATCTTCGAATCCCTCTTCAATTTCTCCCAAAGAGCTCTCAAAATACTCAACAATAGAGGAAAAATGGCTAAGACTCACGGATGAAATGTTAATGAACTCACTGCCCAACCCCTGCAATTACTTCTACGCGATCGCGACCAAGGTCCCACGATCGCGAAGCACAAAAATCCGGCCTCTCAAAATAACTCTACGCGAACGCGAGTAGAGCCCTGCGAACGCGATGTTTCCATTCTCAAAGCTATGCGAATGCGTCACATTACACGCGAACGCGAAGGGCAATAACACAGGACCCCCAAACTCTTATACGCGAACGCGAAATACCTTGTGCGAGCACGAAGAACCACCAACTAATACTTCGCGATCACGAACACTCAAACACGAACACAGAGAACAAAATTCCTGCCTCCCAAATTACTTCTACGCTATTGCGACACCACACCCGCGATCGCGAAGCACAAACACTCTGCAACTCCAAAATGCCAAGATTGGTCCGATCGACCACCCGAAACTCACCCGAGGCCCCCGGGACCTCAACAAAAGGTACAAACCCATCCTAAAGCCTCATTCAAACTTGTTCCAATCATCAAAATACCTCAAACAACACCAAAACCATCAATTCACATCGAATTCAAGCTTAAGTTTTTCCAAAACTTCCGAAACACGTTTTTGATAAAAAACCAAACCAAACCATGTCCGAATGACCTGAAATTTTGCACACACATCCCAAATCACATAATGAAGCTACAACAACTCTCGAAATTCCATTCCGACCCTCGGATCAAAGTCTCACCTATCAACCAGAATTCGCCAAAATACTAACTTCGCCAATTCAAGCCTAATTCTACACCGGATCTCCAAAACCAATTCCGATTACGCTCCTAAGTCATAAATCACCCAACGAAGCTAAACAAATCATAAAAACTCCGATCCGAGCTAATTTACAAATAAGTCAACTCTTGGTCAAACATTTCAAATTCAAAGCTTTCAAGTGAGACTCTTTTTTCAAATTCATTCTGATTTTCTTGAAACCCAAAACCAACGATCTACATCAGTCATAATACATTACATGGGGCAAGTCATGCCCGAGATCTGGTGATCAAAGTGCAAAAGCTCAAAACGACTGGTCGGGTCATTACATCCTCCCCCACTTAAACACACGTTCGTCCTCGAACGTTTAAGGAGTTGTTCTAGAAGCCAACCAATAGCTGAATAACCTTACCAAGCATATACCCGGGGGTGATCCCACGTCATCCTATCTCATATAGGTTCGATAACACATAGAAACTGAAATTACACAACCCAATCTAGCCCATGAATCATAGAACCACATTTTCACTCCTGACACCATCAATGCGATCAAAGCCTCACACCTACACTCTGAATAGACCCGAACCAGCTGTAATAGCCCATTCCTGCAACTTCAGGTGTAATTATTTGATATACCACATAGCTCAAACACATGCAGAGATAACTTCCATTCACAGCAGCTGCCCACAACAACCAAACACCGATAGAAAACCTCTTATCATCTAAAGTCCCGTTCCAACACTTTCATATACTGCCAACAATAAATGAAACACGCAAAAAACCATAACCATTCCTCAGATCAACCATTTATGAGGCCATTTCTCCTCTGGCAATTACCATAGCAAATTTTGAACCTAACCTCGATATTTACCCATCAAACATGCTGAAATCGAATCCGCTTGTATTCATTAATGACCCCAACGATCTCTTCTGACCAAACACACCACCCTGGTGACATGACACATCAATACGAGCCTAAGCCACAACTTGCATAACTACGCGCACCATTAAGCAATAGTTCGAACATACTCAAATCATGAAAATGACTCAATTGAAAGAGCTGTACCCCAAGCTCACCGGTACCATCACAACACAAGGCTGAGAACCCGTCTCACATCATAGAATAGAACACACAAATCTAACCTGCAAGGTCATATCTCCACATAGCCTCGCTGAAATGCATGATCCTATCCAAACACTACTCCACATGAAACACCCAAGTCACTATGCTCGAAATTGACAACCACGCACCATTTGATGTCTGGAACCAAAGCAAATCATCACACCCGCGATGAAACAAATATCATATACCACGCAAACCCGATAGGACATAACCGATACGCCACCCACCGAGCAACACCCAATCACTATTCCCGCTCGACTTCCACTAAGAACCTCAATAGAACCGCACCGTGTGTGCCCATAACCAGAAATCATAACGTTTCGCAATGCAGAAAGCAACTCATAGATCTCTCCAGATCACTGATAAGCTCAACAATGGTCGAATAAACCTATCCCTCAACAATACAATTCGGGGCCAACCAAGCCGACTCAAGCTAGAACACGCATCCACATTAGCCTGCCAACGAACTCCTTACCAAGGAAGCCTGAAACTGTTCCTTCCACTACCATAACTCTTGCCAGAGCCATACGATACGGTTCCCGGCACCAAACAAATACCAAAATCCACAACCTCGCCTGGCGACATGCCCGACCACAAGAAACACATCTGAAAGGTCCCTCAACACTGGAACTGAATCAATGATAGCAACCTCTGTACTGACATCCATCACGAAGGCCCATTCAAGAAAAGCAATCCTTCCCAGCCATCCGCTAGGTCTTCAAAATATAAACCACTCTACTAGGACATACTCTGACGCACCTCGCCACTCAACTTGTGGCATTTCTAGCATAGCCCATAGCGCAATAGTCCAGAATAATCCAACATTTAGATAACCAGTCTAAACCCCAATATAATATCCAAATTCTAACATACCAAGAAAAGAAAGATCCATTCGGGCCTCTAAATCTCGGTAGTCACTAAACAGTGCCGATACACACGATCCACAACCATAACATAGCCTGAACATGAGAACTCCCAGTCTCCAACTCCATATAGCACACGAATCATTATACCTAATCCCAATTTCGCCGTCCGAAAGCATACCACACCTTAGATACCCCATCATTCCGCGATAGATACTCTAAAATTTCCCTGTGCCACCAAGCAAACCCGAACATCACCCGTCGATCTAACAAGAAAGTGCCGCAATACTACCGAAGTGCTATCAACTTAATCACATTACCCTTTTCTTGAGCATATACTATCGTCAAATCACTTCCAATTAGAAATATAATTCCCTTAACTATTTGAGGCTACCCGCTGCTTAATAGTTTTATGAACTCCCTTTTAGAACTGAACTGTAACCTAACACACGCAAGTCTCGGTCCTCCACAACATACCGCATATACCATACCATCTGAGGCTAACATGAAAACTTTATCTCCCTTCCGAGCCACAGAAATCTATGCACTCAACTAGTCAAGAACTTTCCATTGGTCCCATCTAGAAGAAAAATCATTATATATCACATGCTTCGCATGCCCATAGAAAATATATATCTCCAAACCGCGGTAAAAAAAATCAACAAGGACTCTCCCAACTCTGTTTGCACCACAAAGTTGCCAGGACTGAATCCTTCTAACTAGACCAAGCTAAGCAAGCCATCACACCCACGAGCATTGCTACGAAATACCAGAAATAACTCATTACCTCGAACACACCCAAAGAATTAATCATATCCTTACCATGTCGATCCGGTCTACTATCAAGCTACTCCATCTATCTAAATTTCTTCTGATTTATCTTCAACTTGATATTTTCCTTTGTTGTAGCACCGTAATTCCTCAACTCAGGCTTACCACACTAGACCCAAGCATAAAACCATATTGTCTAAGACCCATAAGCTGTTGAACATTCTCTCAAATATTCCTAGAAACACCACATTCTAGAATACTTTACTCTAAAGAACTTCCTGCGAATCTAAATCTGTTACCTTTCCTTTCTTGATACTACTATATAGAATCCCATAATTACATAGAAATACCACTAGTCTTGACCTCTCCCAATGAAAACACAGTCTCTAACTACATACACAACCTTAAGATACCCGATTGTTCCCTGTAGAATCTTGAACACATTAGAACCGTTCTCGCAAGTCATTCACTCTTTTTCAAACCGCAGTTTACCTGACCTTAACGAATAGAACCACCCATGCCTCATTGGCACTTCGACACCACATAATTAAATCCTCGCCCCAGTACAATCAAGCAACTTCCTGCTCTATGCACCGAGTGTTTTTACCAATAACCACTTAAGACATCCCATGATCCTATTACCCTATGAAGCATAATATACCCTTTGTCAACCTTTTTCCTTTACTCAACCCTCTTCGGTCTCTATTTTTGCTAGCCATTACTGATTCGCCGCACGCCTTAAACTGGAACCAACGTAGCACCTAACCGTGCAATTAACTACTCACAGCAGACTCCTCCACTTGGATCGGAGCCATAAATCAAGATGCACTCATAACTCATAGCACTTGTACTCCATTGATGCCACAAAATCATAGTGAGATTAAACTCAAATCATTTATAAATTTCTGAAAACACCGATCATCTAGTACTACAATCTTCTGCAAATCTCGCATTCATTCCCGCAATAGCTAAGCCCACTCTCTTAGGTGACCCGAAATTTCAAATTTCAACACGTACCTTTCAATTACCCATGAGATCTTCTAATATACACATAGGGTTCACACCACTTCAGAACACTCTGCAGGAGATAACCCGCCTGTTTCGCCTCAATATAACATTTCTGTATACCTTTCACCATCATAAACTGTCCGCAGTCACTTAGTTTTCCTAAGTCTGAACTCATACCGTAACATGGATTTTACTTCACTCACAGCCGAAAAACATGAAAAGATCCTTCACACGCCTATAACTCGGGGATATACCTCGAATTACGATGGAATTCAAACACCTAATAGTTCTTCTATTATCCAGCAGACCTTCATCGTCACTTCCCAGTCACATAAATACATCTCGCAGTACTAACATACTCATCACATGGCTATCCAACCATCACTTCCACTTATAGGGACAATACCGAACATATAAGTTCAAAATACTTACTCACACAATCAGCACCTTGGTGCTCATGCCATAGGCAAAGATCCGGCCGCAAGTCCTTCAGACTAGCCTAACATCAACTCACAGAGATCACATCTCGCCCCTCGATCAGGGAATCACAAGCCATCAAGGCACATATGATACCGAGTGCTCATGCGCGCATGCGAACGGGTGGATAAAATACCTGCATCTGCACACGAGGTGCAGGGAGTAAAGTGGGTACTCCAACTCAGTTAGTAATAAAGGTAGATAACAACTAAGCAGTAAGAAATCACGTATAACAAATTATCATGCTGTATAGAAGCAGTGTAAAACCCTTTGAGAAAAGCAGTGAAGCTGTGAAATCTTTAGAAATATCTTAGCTCAGTTTAAACCTTTTGTGAAAATGACTTTTTCAATAGTTACGCAAATGAATGCGAACAAATGGTGCAGATATGCACAGAAATCTATCCCTCGGGTACAACACTCAATTAACAGATAATGCCAGACAATCAGGTAGATACCATATGAAATAGCACAAATAACAGATGTTGGCAGACAAATGAAATAAACTAAATACATAGAACAGTACCAGTACCGTTGCGGCGTGCAACCCGATCCACATATCGCTGTGGCGTGTAACCAAATCCATTTATCGTCGATGGCGCTCACTGGGAGTGTGCAGACTCCGGGAGGGCCCCCTTACGGCCCAAATGCAATATCAAGCCATTTCGTGGTATCAACTAGGCCCTCAGCCTCATATCAATAACAATATACTACTGCTGCGGCATGCAGCCCGATCCTATAGTATCCTCACATCTGGTCCTTGTCCATACTCAGTTCAAAAATCATACAAGCCCCCCGGGCAATAGTAAAACATGATGCTCGGCCCAAAAACATTATTGGAAATATTATTTCAAGTGTTAAAGCAAAATAAATTGGCTGTGTTTTGAAAACAGTGGAAAATACACGACTGAGTTCAAGTGTGAAATCAAAATAGTGAGGAAACATCAACAACCATCTATGAAGGGGTTCAAATAATTGGCACGAAGCCCAAATATGGCAATCAGCCCAAATCATGATGATAACAAATAAGTTTCAGTCAAATATGCGGTAAAATCATCAATCGGGACGGACCAAGTCACAATCTCCAGTAGTAAAAGACCCCCATGCTCATCATCCAGTGCGTGTCTCACCTTAATATAGCACTATGATGTGCAAATTCGGGGTTTCAAACACTTAGGATATCATTTACAATCATTACTCACCTCGAACCGGCTAAATCTCTAGCTCGCGATGCCTTTTCCCCTCAAATCGGCCTCCACGCGCGTCGAATCTATCAAAAATCAGAACGAATACGTCACAATATGCTAAGGGAACAAAGCCCAAGCAAAAACAATCTAAAAATATCAAAAATCCCGAAATTAGCAAAACCCGAGCCCCGAGCCCATTTCTCGAAACTCAGAAATTTTCACATCAACGGATTCCTTATCCTTCCACGAGTCCATACATATCATATTCTCTCAAATCCTACCTCAAATGGCCCTTCAAATCCCAATTTAAAATCTCAAAATCCCAAGCCCTAGTTCTTCCAATTTTAGCTAAATTTTCATGAATTTCTAGGTTAATATCACATTATAATCACGTTTTTGGTTCATAGAACTTACCTCCAATCAATCATCTTCGAATCCCTCTTCAATTTCTCCCAAAGAGCTCTCAAAATACTCAACAATAGAGGAAAAATGGCTAAGACTCACGGATGAAATATTAATAAACTCACTGCCCAGCCCTTGCAATTCCTTCTACGCGATTGCGACCAAGGTCCCGCGATCGCGAAGCACAAAAATCCGGCCTCTCAAAATAACTCTACGCAAATGCGACTAGAGCCCTACGAACGCGATGTTTCCATTCTCAAAGCTATGCGAACAGATCACATTACACGCAAACGTGAAGGGTAATAACACAGGACCCCCAAACTCTTATACGCGAATGCGAAATACCTTGTGCGAACGCGAAGCACCACCAACTAATACTCCGTGATCGCGAACACTCAAACGCGAACGAAGATAACAAAATTCCTGCCTCCCAAATTGCTTCTACGCGATCGCGACACCACACCCGCGATCGCGAAGCACAAACACTCTGCTACATCAAGACAGTAGAATCTGCAACTCCAAAATGCCAAGATTGGTCTGATCGACCACCCGAAACTCACCCGAGGCCTCCGGGACCTCAACCAAAGGTACTAACCCATCCTAAAGCCTCATTTAAACTTGTTCCAATGATCAAAACACCTCAAAAAACACCAAAATCATCAATTCACATTGAATTCAAGCTTAAGTTTTTTCAAAATCTTCCGAAACACGCTTTTGATCAAAAACCCAACCAAACCACGTCCGAATGACCTGAAATTTTGCACACACATAGAAAATCACATAATAAAACTACAATAACTCTCGGAATTCCATTCTGACCCTCGGATCAAAATCTCACCTATCAACCGGAATTCGCCAAAATACTAACTTCGCCAATTCAAGCCTAATTCTACACCGGACTTCTAAAACTAATTCCGATTACGCTCCTAAGTCATAAATCACCCAATGAAGCTAACCAAATCATAAAACCGAGCTTATTTACAAATAAGTCAACTCTTGGTCAAACCTTTCAAATTCAAAGCTTTCAATTGAGACTCTTCTTTCAAATTCATTCTGATTTTCCTGAAACCCAAAACCAATGATCTACATCAGTCATAATACATTACACGGGGCAAGTCATGCCCAAGAACTGGTGATCAAAGTGCAAAAGCTCAAAACGACCGGTCGGGTCGTTACAAAATGTTCCTTGATACAAATTATTCCATCTTTTTTCCAGTATTTTTGCATTTTTTTTACAAAGAGATATAAGAATATAGACACACTTATATATTATATCTCTCTCTTTTGTTCTTTTTGTTTTCTTTTCTGTTTCATGCATTGCACAATCTTTCTTTTCTTTTTCTAACAAACATTAATTATCATGGCTGGAAGAAGTAGTAACTATAATAGTAATATACATCTCTTTTTTCTTTTCTTTTGGGTGGTTATAGACCATGGTGTTTTTAAAAAAATAGGATAAAGGCTTAAAGATAGGTTCTAAGAGGTAAAAGCTTCATTTTTTTCTTGGAGAGAATAAAATAAAAGAGGCTAAAAGGTATATCAAAGAAAGCCTAATTTCATCTTTCAAGAATCACTGTCATCCACTATTTCGCCTCGAAGAACATTTAGAGCAAGTTCTAGAAAAATTATTGAGTATACCTTCTTGTGATAATAACTTTTCTCGCCTTCACAAAAATAAAGTCATAGGCATGGAACTGATATGGTAATGACAAATAAAACTTAATATTTGTGCACGATAGAAAGAATTTATTTTACTAATTAAAAACCTATAGTGACACAAACATTAAGATGAAAAAGTTTATTATAACATTATATATATATATATATATATATATATATATATATATATATATATATACATGAAGTACCAAATAAAATTTTGAAAATTAAAAATCTTTTTAGCTTTCAAATTTACAGCCACAGAGAAAGCTTGAAAAAAACTGTGACCACACATATTCTATGTGCAATAGACTGAACTAGCTTTTAGACCTTATCAGTTATGGGGTCCGGGTTTAAATATAAACCAGAAAATTTACCTGAGCCAATAATTAATTTATACAATTAGATAATTAACCAACCAGTGACTTAGGCATACCGACCACCATGGAATTACTCCTGTATAGATGGCTCTATTTTTTTAGAGGCCTTCATGGGATGTCCCGATTGTACAATAATCTGGATATTAACCAGATCAATTGGTTAAGCATTTATTCATATAAATTATGTTGGCTTATGAGGCTCCATTGCTTTACCCTCAATGGCTACAGGTAAAGAAATTATAGTTCTGAGTTTAATGTCATAAGCTCGACTTATTAAAAGCGAAATGTTTAGGCTATCAATGTTACCAATAGTTGTT
This sequence comes from Nicotiana sylvestris, assembly GCF_000393655.2. Lineage (NCBI taxonomy): Eukaryota > Viridiplantae > Streptophyta > Magnoliopsida > Solanales > Solanaceae > Nicotiana > Nicotiana sylvestris. Next base: position 9,886,253 of record NC_091059.1, read on the forward strand.
GCTCAAAATGTCCTCCAAAATACAACTTTAACATGTGACCATTTACCTTAAATTTGTCTCCTCCATTGATCTGTTGAATTTCAATTGCCCCATATGGAGCAACATCTGTAACATTATAAGGACCTGTCCATCTGGATTTTAATTTTCCTGGAAATAGCCTCAGCCTGCTATTGTAAAGAAGTACTTGATCTCCAATTTTGAAAATTTTTGGTCGGATCAAATTGTCATGCCATATTTTTGTTTTTTCTTTGAATATTCTGGAATTTTCATAAGCTTCCAACCTCAGTTCTTCCAATTCATTAACCTGATAAAATCTCTTTTTACTAGCAGAAGTTAATTCAAAGTATAATGTTTTCAGTGCCCCAAAAGCTTTGTGTTCTAATTCAACTGGCAAATGGCAAGCCTTTCCAAAGACTAATTTATATAGGGATGTTCCATTTGGCATTTTGAATGCCGTTAGGTATGCCCATAATGCATCATCTAATTTTAAAGACCAGTCTTTCCTTGAAATTCCAACCGTCTTTTCAAGAATTCTTTTTAACTCGCGATTGGAAACTTCAACTTGCCCCTGTGTTTGAGCATGATATGGTGTTCCAGTTTTGTGAGTCACACCATATTTTGATAGCAAAGCAGAAAATTGCTTATTCATGAAATGAGTTCCTTGTTCACTAATGATGACTCGAGGTGTGCCAAATCTAGTAAAAATATTTTTTCTAAGATAACTACACACTGTATGAGCATCATTCTTCCTTGTGGGGATGGCCTCAACCCATCTTGATACATAATCCACAACTACAAGGATATATTCAAATGAATGAGAAGAAGGAAAAGGACCCATGAAATCTATTCCCCAAACATCAAATATTTCAGATACCTATATTGATTGTAATAGCATCTCATCTTTCTTAGTGATATTACCTGTTTTCTGACACTTGTCACATTGTGCAACATATGCTCGGGCATCTTTGAAGAGTGTTGGCCAGAAAAATCCGGCCTCCAATGCTTTAAATACCGTACGGTTTGCAGCATAATGACCTCTAATTGCTCCATCATGGCACTGATACAAAATTTTGGTCATCTCTTCTTCAGGTACACACCTCCTAATGATATTATCTGCATAAATTTTGAACAAGTAAGGTTCATTCTACAGATAGTACTTAGCATCAGAAATAAGCTTTTTTCTCTGCTGGTAAGAGAGATCTTGGGGTGTCCATCTTCTAACCAAGTAGTTAGCAATATCAGCGAACCAGGGTGGTTGAGTCTCAATAGAGTCAACTGAAAAAATGTGTTCATCAGGAAATTCTTCTTTTATCTCGCTGAACTCAAGGGGAGGGTCTTCTAGTCTAGACAAATGGTCAGCTACCTGATTCTCTGTTCCTTTTTTGTCTTTTATCTCAAGGTCAAATTCTTGCAGAAGTAAAATTCATCTTAACAATCTGGGTCGAGCATCTTTTTTTGGCTAAGAGGTATTTTAAAGCTGCATGGTTAGTAAAAATAGTCACCTTTGTTCCTATCAAATAAGAACAAAATTTATCAAATGCAAATACTACCACCAGTAACTCTTTTTCTATTGTGGAATAATTCAGTTGAGCCTCATTCAGTGTTCTACTGTCATAGTAAATGGGACGAAAAATCTTATACTTTCTTTGGCCTAAAATAGCTCCAATTGCTGTATCAATAGCATCACACATAACCTCAAAAGTTTGACTCAAATCAGGGGACACAACTATAGGGGCTGTTGATAATTTCTCCTTAAGGGTGTCAAAAACTATCATACAATCACCTGAAAAATCAAACTTAACATATTTCATCAAGAGGTTAGTCAAAGGTTTTGAAATCTTTGAAAAATCCTTTATGAAACGTCTGTAAAAACCCGCATGACCTAGAAAGCTGCTAATGACTTTAACAGTTGTGGGAGGAGGTAATCCTGCTATAAGATTAATTTTATCCTTATCAACTTCTATCCCATTAGCCGTGATTTTATCCTAAAACAATTCCCTCTGTAAGCATAAAATGACATTTTTTCCAATTCAGAATCAAGTTTGTCTCTTCACATCTCTTAAGAACTAAAGTCAAGTGGTAAAGACAATCTTCAAATGTTTTTCCAAAGAGTGTAAATCATCCATAAAAATTTCATGAAATTTTTCAGTCATGTCAGAAAAAATTGCTGACATGCAACGTTGAAATGTAGCAGGAGCGTTGCACAAACCAAATGGCATTCTCCTGTATACATATGTTCCATGAGGACATGTGAAAGTTGTCTTATCCTGATCTTCGGGTGCAATTGGTATTTGGTTATACCCTGAATAGCCATCAAGAAAATAGTAAAAACTATATCCTGCAATTCTTTCTAACATTTGATCAATAAATGGTAACGGAAAATGATCTTTTCTGGTAGCATCATTGAGACATCTATAATCAATACAGACTCTCCATCCTATAACAGTCCCCGTAGGTATGAGTTCATTATTTTCATTCTTTATAACTGTCATACCTCCTTTCTTTGGTACTACCTGAAATAGACTTACCCAAGGACTATCTGAAATTAGGTAAATAATACCTGCTGCTAGAAGCTTGACAATCTCCTTTTTCACCACTTCCTGCATTGCAGGATTCAATCTCCTTTGGGGTTGGATTATTGGCTTGTAGCTATCCTTCATGAGGATTCTATGCGTAAAAATTGCTGGACTAATCCCTTTGATATCCTCTATAGTCCTTCCTAAAGCTCCTTTGTGTGCTTTTAAGATTTGAATTAGTCTTTCTTCTTGTTCTGCAGTCAAAGAAGAGAAATAACTACTGGAAATAACTCTTGCTCAAGATAAACATATTTTAAATGAGAGGGAAGAACTTTGAGTTCAATTTTTGGTTAAACTTCTTCTGATTGCATCTCCTTTGTGACGACCTGAATCGTTGTCTCATGAGTTACCGCTCCGTTTCCCCCATTTTATGCTTCTCTATGCTTCATTATCGGTATTGGATGTGATCGGGTTGATTTGGATTGGTTTTGGTAGGAAATGAGGCACTTAGTCTCTTTAAGGAAGGCTTAGTTTGGAAAATGTTAACCGGATGTTGACTTATGATTTAGAGGGCTCGGATGTGATTTCTGATAATTTCGTTAGCTTCGCGGGATGATTGGTGACTTAGGAGCGTGATCGGAAGTGGTTTTGGAGGCCTGATGTAGAAATATTCTTGAATTGGCGAAGTTAGTATTTTGGCGAATTCCGGTTGATAGGTGAGATTTTGATCTGAGGGTAGGAATAGAATTACGAGAGTTTCAATAGCTTCGTTAGGTGATTTGGGATGTGTGTGCAAAATTTCAGGTGATTCGGAGGTGATTTGGTTGAGTTTTTGATCGAATGCGTGTTTCGGAATTTTCATAAGAACTTAGACTTGAATTCGATGAGAATTGATGATTTTAGTGTTGCTGGATGTGTTTTGATGATTGGAACAAGTTTGAATAACGTTTTAGGATGTATTGGTACTTTTGGTTGAGGTCCCTGGGGCCTCGGGGTGATTTCGGATAGCTATCGGGAAGTTTTTGGACTTGTAAAGTTGATGTTGCTGCTGCTTCTAGTATTTTCGCTTCTGCAGAAGTTGAACTGCAGAAGCGGTATTGCAGGTGCGAAGATGTAGTCGCAAAAGCGGTTTTGGACTCTAGGTGGATTTCCACAGAAGCGGAAAGGTTGACCGCAGAAGCGGTTTCGCTGATGCAGAATTGGAGCCGCAGAAGCGGCCTGGGGTGTTAAGTGAGTGTCCACAAAAGCAGATAGAGGAACCGCTGAAGCGGTGCCTCATAAGCGGAAATGGAACTATAGAAGCGGTTTTAGCTGGGTAGAAATATCAATGTCCATCTTCACGAATTTTTGAAAGGTTTATCATTCTAACTTTGGACTTGGAGTATTATGGGCGATTTTGAAGAGGGTTTTCAAGGGGCTTCAATAAGGTAAGGATTCTTGGACTTAAAAAACGATTTTATGGTGCAAATACATGAATTAAGACTGAAAAATTAAGGAATCAAGGCTTAAAAATGGATGCTAGGTCTTGAACTTAAGAGAGTTGAGAACGAGGATTTGAGGGGTCAATTGAACTCCGATTCTTGTGATTTTTATATGTATGAACTCGTGGCGAGATAAGGAATCCGTTGATGTAAAATATTTTGAGTTTCAATAAGTGGGACACTCGAGTTTTGTTAATTTCGAGATTTTCGATATTTTTTGATTAGGTATTGTTCCCTTAGCCTATTGTGACATATTCGTTGTGGTTTTGGTCAGATTCGACGTGCGAGTAGGTCGGTTCGAGAGGCTAGGGCATAGCGAGCTAGCGTTTTGGCTGGCTTGAGGTGAGTAATGATTGTAAATTATGTCCTAAGGGTTTGAAACCCCGGATTGCACAATGTAGTGCTATATTGAGGTGAGATACACGTTGAATGACGAGCACGTGGTCGTTTATTACTGGGCATTGTGACTTGGTTCATCCGGATTGATGTTTTACCGCGTATTTGACTGAAACTTAATTGTTATCATCATGACTTGGGCTTAATGCCATATTTGGGGCTTCGTGCCAATTATCTGGACCCTTCAGGGATTTTTTAGCACTGTTTCCTCACTATTTTGACATACTATTTGAACTCAGTCCTGTTGATTTACACTATTTTACAAACTCAGCCACTTTTAAGGGGTTTCTTTGAGCCTTGGTTTGTCTTCTTGTTCTTTCCTCTATTTGGTATCTGTTTTGAATGACGAATTAGACTTTTATCCTTTGAAACTCAATACAAAGCCCCCATCCCTTTCTTCCCCTTTTAGGATTAGAAGTTCTAATACCCCAGGACTGATAGGTTGGGACGAGTACTAGCATGCAATAAGTAAAACGAGACTAATCGCATTTAAATACCTTAACGGGGTGGGAAGTGTAGAATATGGATATGATGACTGGTGCGCTAATATCTCGTGTGAGAATGATTGCTGGGTATTGCACCAAAGTGATCCATATTATATTTTAACCCTATGACCCCTTTTCATCCTTCTTTATTTATTGATGTCTTGTCTTAAATTAATGTTTTCTTGTGATGATTTTCGGATTGATTAAGGCCGAGGGCCATATGTGAGGATATGCTGAGTGATGTGAGAAGACTTTCAGGCCTTATGAGTGATGTGAGAAGGCTTTCAGGCCTTGTGAGTGATGTAAGGAGGCTTTCAGGCCTTATGAATGATGTAAGCAGGCTTTCAGGCCTTATGTTGATATAGCAATTGGGCCGTAAGGGGCCCCTCCAGAGTCTGCACACTCATAGTGAGCGCGGGTACCTATGTGATATGAGAGAGAGCCCGAGGGGATGATATTATGATGAGTGAGTGATACTGAGCCCGAGGGGCTGATACTGTTCTGAGAGATTGATATTGAGCCCGAGGGACAGATTTCTATCTATATTTCATCTGTTAAATTATCTGTTTTACCAGTTTTAAAGAGAGTTATTTGATACTTCACTGCTTAATTGATTTTACTGCTTAGATAGTATTTCCTTGTTCCATTATGAGATTTCATGCTTTCAGCCATTATTTATACCTATTACTCACTAGGTCGGAGTACTCACATTACTCCCTGCAATGTGTGCGTGCAGATACAGGCATAGCAGAGTTTGCTCCTGAGCGCTGATTCCTTCTAGACCAGGCGGTGACTAGGAGTGACGAGGTATTTGTTGACGTCCGCAGCCCCGTTTCTCCCTTATCTTCATTACTTATGTTATATTCAGACTTTGTACTAAGTTCCAGACCTTGTAGAATTTTAGTAGACTCTATAGTAGCTCATGACTTGTGACACCCCGATTTGGGCTGTGTCGGGATGGTTTCCCTGTTTTATTATTTTATTCCGCACTTATGACTATAATTAATCATGTTTAGACTTATTTATGTTAATTAAATGTTAAAAGAGGTGTTTCGTTCTGTTCGGCTGACCTTGTCTTCACGAGAGGCTCCATCACGATCGGGTTCAGGAATTGGGTTGTGACAAGTTGGTATCAGAGCCTAGGTTACATAGGTCTTACGAGTCATGAGCAGGTTTTGTAGAGTCTTGCGGATCGGTATGGAGACGTCTGTATTTATCCTCGAGAGGCTGCAGAACCTTTAGGAAAACTTCATATTCTTGAAATTATTGTCGTGCGACTGTGTTGATCTGAGAACTAAACTTCTATAATCTATTCTCTCACAGATGGCAAGGACTCGCGCTACCGGATGAGACGGACAACCACCAGCACCACCCACTGAGGCCACTGGAGGCCGTGGACGCGGTTGTGGTCGTAGTAGAGGCAGAGCAACGAGGGCAGCACCTGTAGATCTATCAGCTGCCCCAGCCTAGGATCAGGCTCCAGCTGCAGATGCTCCAATAACACCTGTTCAGGCACCGGCGGTGCCCATTGTGATTCTGGGTTTTCAGGAGGCCTTGGCTCAGATATTATTAGTTTGCACTGGCCTGGCTCAGGTGGTTTCAGCCACTACCACAACATCTACTTGATCATTGCCGACTCAACGCTACACGAATGTAGGGAGAGCGGGTCGCTAACAGCTTTTACCCGAATAGTGGTTCGGGATCGAATTTCCACAGGGAGATTGGAATGGAGTTATTGTCTATTTAGCCTAGGATCGCGTTTGTACTTCTAATTGCACTCCTAACATTTTGGATTTTCTTTAGATTAATAACTACTATTATGAACTAAATATTAATACTAAATTATGCTAAGAAAATATTGCAAGTTTGTAACTAATAGGGAGAAAGGCACTAGGGTCGTGGCATCACATAGGTGGTTAACTAACAGGTAGAAATTACTAATCATAGATTGACATATTTGGGATTTATGTTATAACCGTTGCACAATTGTACCCACTCTCACACCTCTCGGTAGAGAGAATGATTTTTCCTAATTAACTCTCTCGAGACCAATTGGGTAGGCCAATTAGACCAAGAAACTAGGATTCAAGTAGGGTGATTACTCTCTCGAGATTTAACTCGTTAATTGGGACTACCATTTCTCATGGATCCATCCCAGTTCCTTGTTGCGTCTATTTTGGGGTCATAGACTCTCTTTCTCAAGAAGAGTCAAAACTCACTAAGCTAGAGTCAATGTTTGCAACCACCAATCCTTAATTAAAGCATAAAATTAACCCAAATAACGAACACCCAAGATCAATCTATCATTAGAAAGCAACACCCATCAATTACCCACACTAGGGTTGAGCCACAACCCTAGAAATGGGTTTAGCTAGACATAATTGAAAGAGAAACAGAAGAATAAATAACCATATTAATTAATAACTAAAGTAAAACTACAAGAATCTATGGAGAAACTAAAGCTAAGATGCCAAAATAAGCCAAAACGTTGGTCCTCACGAGTGTAGATCTGTTCAATACATAAAACTTAACCTAAAAATGGTAAAATATTCTATTTATAGTGGGCTGAAAAAACTGGACAAAATTGCCTCTACGGGGTCAGTGCGGACCTCACACTTATGACCGCGGCCGTACTGGCTGGTTTGAATTCCATTTCTATCTCTCTGAAGTGGCTGGCGCAGACCGCGTAAAGATGTGGCGCGACCGCGTGAAGGTGTGGCACGGGCCGCGTGATAGTGACCGCGGCCGCGTGGCCTGCAATTGCCCAAAACTACATCTTCTCTGAACCCCTTGGCGCGGACCGCATGACGTAATGGCACGGCCGCGCGAGCTGAACGCGCGCCGCCTAAATCTAACTGCGGCCGCATGGTTAAAATCTTGACTTTGCACTTCTCTGAACCCCCCTAGTGCGGCTTCATGCACAATTGTGCGGTCCCTACCAGGATCCTATTCCACCACTTCACTTGGCCTTTGATACTTGAGCAGGTTTCACTCCGTTTTGAGCCAATCTTTGACATTTTGTCACTTTGTAGATCAAACCTACAATCAAGCATAACCTGTAAGCATTTTGGTACTATTTTGTAGCAAATACTCAAAGCATAGGCAAGTAAGGGTATAAAACACGTTAAAATCTTACTTATCAACTCCCCCAAACTTAAACCTTTGCTTGTCCTCAAGCAAACAAAATAAGACCCACCCCTTAAAGAAAACATCCAAGTAATTCTAGCTATCCTAAAGTCACCTCAACAAGCATCAATTGGGACTAGCAATTGCCCTCAATACGAATGCATCATTAACACATTTAAACTTTGAAAATTGTGGATCAAGTGTGACACAAGAACATCAAGATTTGACACATTTCATCAAGGAACTTCTCTCAATTACTTTGGTCATTGTGGAACCCAAACTCACACATCTTCAACTCTCCCTAAGTGAACCTCACCTTTTAGAGTATTGATACACAAACCATGGTTGATGGACTTTCACTCATCTCTCTAAAAAAGAAGGTCAGAAGTCCGAATCTAAGTACCATATGCTTGCCCCTTATGTAAGTATCCACTTATGTAGGTTTCCTTCAACTCAAGATCATATAGAGCTTTTGTGGAGTCATTGTAAAGGTTTTTGGGTAAGGGTAGGATATGTTTTTGTTCGAGTGGGTACAATCTTCCCTTAAGGTCTTCTTTTGATTCATTTTGGCACACTTTCTTGACTCATTGGAGTATTCACTTCTTTTCAAGGGGTTAGAGAGACACATTGTCACTCTTTCTTATGCGATTCAAAACATTTCTCCTTTTTCTACTTTTTCCACAACCTTTTCACTTTTGTTTTCTTTGAATCCCCTTTTTGTTCTTATTCACATTGGTCTTTCTTTTTGTCTTTTCTTTTCTTTCTTTTTCATTGTCTTCCTTTTCTTTTGCTTTTGTACCTTTTACCACATTGTTTCTTTTCTTGTCTCTCCGCCCAAACTTAGACATTTGCCATTACTCAAGGGAAGATTTGGGTGACAAGAGAGGGCATCATTAAGAACGAGTATAGGCTTGTAGCTTTGGTTCTTGAAAGAAAAAGGTTCAAGGCTCAAAAGGGTTAACTAGGGAATCATTTCATTGGTAGGCTATGGAATTGTTCAACTTAGCATTTGGATCAAGGAGAGCCTATAATCACTTCTCAAGTCAAATTTCACCAAGGATTTCTCCTCAACAAACATTCAGGGAAAGTTCTAGACCATCGGCTCGGGACTTGGACTCACAATTCAAATTCTCACCACACACACTCAAGGATTGCTAAAGACATCGAGTCGAGGGCCCACAACGACCTTAGTTACGATTCAAGCGCACAATGGTCAAAAACGACCACATGATGATTGTTTGGTCAACACAAGAGTCTCAAGGCCACGACTTTGACCATCCTAAACACAACATTATGTCTTTGATCATGGGATAAAAGGCAAATGTGTTAGGCCCAAGAGATGCTTTGCCTGAGGTACCCTTAACTACAAAATATCAAAATAAAAAACGGACTCAAACCCTTAAGAAGGTTGTCATGCCATATATCATTGGGAAGAGCCACCCGGTTTGCACAACACTCCACCCTTGGAAAGAACCGTGGCATTAAGAAAACTAAGGGCTTATTGAAAACGCCAAACAAAACAAAAGGCTGCGAGCCTATCTACGAAGCTAAAAATGGAAACATTTGCAAAAATAGAAAACCGAATGAATATGTACAATGGGGGAGTAGAATATACAACGGGGGATGAATATATACATAAAGTAACTTTATATACAAACCAAGACAAAAAGTACGAGAAAAGTAGCTAAAATGTAAAGTTATGTACAGACCAACTAGACAATCAAATAAAAAACATAAAAGAAGTATCTAATATATACAATCATCCAAATAGAAAAAAAGTAGGGCGCACCCCTAGAATAAGAGTTGGCATTGTACCCAATGCCAACTACCAAAATAAGCACAAAATATCAGATAAAGGATATAGAGGGCTCCCTAGGCCTGGTCCATCTACATAGGCTCCTCAGTGGTCCCCTGATCCTCTGTATGGGCGGGAACCTCAGACTGGTTCCCGGCCTGCTACTGCTCTGCTGCTGGGACAAGGTCATGTTGCTGGACCGGCTGAATATCTGGTACATCACCGGAGGGAGTCTCCTGAATCTCTTCTAGCTCAATCACTACTCCCTCAGTGCTGGGCAACTTCCTCTTCTTCCTCAGAGGCCTGGGTGCCTACTCCTGCTATGGCTCTGATGCTGCTGCTGGAGGGGCTGACTCCCCAAATAACAAGTCTAAAGGCAGCTGATCTACCAATAGCTTGTTCACATATGCTCAAAGCACCTTCACTGACTCTTTAGATGCCCTCGACTTTCTCATATTTTTATGCTCCCGGGCAAGCTCCTTCAGAGCTATGCCATGTGCATCAACTGCCTTAGTCAAGGCACCCCGAGTCTCTATAATCTTCTCCTAGTTGGCCAGGAGCTTCTTCAAAGTTTCCTCAATAGACTGAGGAATCTAGACAGTGGCTGGTGCAGAATGAGCCTCAACTGAAGTGGCCAATATGGACAACTTGAATGTCACAACTGACATCCAGTTGTTTAAACTGGCTAAGGTCTTTGCTAACTGCTGGGCTGTCAAAGGGTTGGTCCGGGAAGAGGGGACTGTTGGGCCAGCTGAAGAACTAGGACCCGTAGAGGAGGAGGGCACACCATCTAGAACAGAGACAACTGGAATGGAGGGGAGCTCAGTATAAGGCTCGATAGTAGACTATACCGCAATTGGCTCCTCAGAGTGGCCGGTCGGGGCAGAAGTGGATACCTTGTGCTTTTTTCCTTTGGGTTGTCCGACCCTTAAATGCTGAACCATGAGAATGGGGACACTGGGCGAACTTTAACATAATAGGACTTCTTCTTCACCTCTAAGTCCCGAACATACATGGTGAGGGTGTTTGGATATGGATAGTTCCAGACGCTGTCAATCCCCATTGAAGTGATCTCCCTATACATTAAATTCCCCATATTGATGGGGAAACCAACCATGATAGATGCAATCATCACAACACGGGGGAGTGGGATAGTCAGGTCATGGGAAGTGGGGTCAAGCCTGTTGCACACAAAAGTGAGCCACCATCTAGCCTCGAAATTCAAGTTCTTTCTCAAAATCTTTACCCCCGCTTGTATCCAATCCGGAACAGTGCCCGAATGAGCCAAATACTTCGCCAACCATGGGCGAACCTCCTCCTTCATATCCAGCTTCTCATTGTATTGAGTCTCATCTTCATCATCGAAACCCAAATATTCATTGAACGCCTTCCTAGAAAACACAACAATCTTGTTTCGCACTTTGGTCACAGTGGAGTCCTTTTTGGTGTAGGCTACGTTGCAATAAAACTCCTTGACCATGTGCTCGTTTGCATCAACCAAATCATAGCTAAAATGCTCCCACCCAACTCTGGTTTGAAATTGATCGTATACATTGGGGAGTAATGGCAATAAGTCCCGGGTGATTATGCTCCTCTCTGTGATTAGTTTCCTTTTGGTCCACATTTATCAGAATTTGTTGAAGACCACTTGACTAACAAAGCGGTCCTCCCACACTTCCACTTTCCTTGTTCGTTCTATACCATCAACCTCGGGAACCCCACTACCTGGGACCTCATCATCACTGTTGTCACCACCTGCTACACTCTTCCCAGATACTGAAGCTGTGGGGGAGGTGGAGTATTCGCCGCTACCTGCTGCTGAGCCATTAGATGACTCAGACTATACAACCTGTGGAGCTTGGGCTGAAGGTGGAATTAGGACTGAGGGGGCTTGCCCCGAGTCAGCTGAGATGTCCTGAGAGGGAAGTTACTCACTCCCCGATTGCTCATCCTCACTCACGACTTGTTTCCTTGTTTTCAGCTTTGGTCGGGGAGTGAGTTTGGTTTGTTTAGCTTTTCCTACCCGGGAGGAGTCACCTCGTCCTCTTTGTTTTACCATTTTCTGCAAGCAAACACGTCTAACTTTGTTAGTTTAAGCATATGCAATGTATAAAGTGATAAAATAATTGCATAAGAATAGCAGGGGAAAAATTGCATACACCTTGCAGACATGCCACTACGGCCGCACAATCAGGGGTGCGGCCGCATGGGAGGCACCGCGGGCCGCTAGATCATGACTGCAGGCCGCACTGACCAACTAACAAAAACTTAATCTCTCTGAAACTCACCCACGCGGGCCGCATAAAAAGGAGGTGCTGCCGTGCGGGGCCAGCGTGGACCGCACAAATAGGGACGCGACCGCGTTGGAGACTTCTTAGCTTTCAATACCAAGGCCACCGTGGGCCACGTGAACTACGGGTGCGGCCGCGTCAGGGCCACACGGACCGCGTAATCATGACCGCGGCCGCGTGGTTAGCTTCAGAGACCAGACTTGTTCCTCTTGTGCTAGTGCGGACCGCACAATCTGGGATGCAGCCGCACTGGCATTCTTCAGAGACTGTGCATTTTTACACTTTGTTTTGCAATGTTTCAACACAAGTCCTGTAACATCTCACAAACAATTAGCTCAAAAATCCTAATCTACAAAGAAAATCAAAGAAAAAGAAAAAGACATGGGTTGCCTCCCAAGAAGCGCCTGATTTAACGTCGCGGCACGACGCATGTTCCCATCAATATCACTTCAAATGTATGAGTGCCACCACATGGCTGTCATCAAACTTCCCCAAATAATGCTTGACATGATGCCCATTGACTCGGAAAACTTCACTATTTTTGTTCTTGAGATCAATAGTGCCAAATGGGGTTACACCAACAACTTCAAATGGACCACTCCACTTAGACTTGAGCTTTCCCGGGAATAACCTCAACCGAGAGTTGAAAAGAAGAACCATATCACCAACCTTGAATTTCTTTACCCGGGCATATTTATCGTGAAGATACTTCATCTTGTCCTTGTACAAGGACGAGCTGGAGTAGGCATGAAATCTAAACTCGTCAAGCTCATTGAGTTGCTCAACCCGGAGATTCGCCGCGACATCCCATTCTAAGTTCAACTTCCTCAAGGCCCACATAGCCTTATGCTCCAATTACACCGGGAGATGACAAGCTTTCCCAAACACCAACCGGTACGGAGACATACTAATTGGGGTCTTGTAAGCCATCCGATAGGCCCAAAGAGCATCATCTAATTTCTTCGACCAATCGGTCCTATTGGCATTGATAGTTTTGGACATGATACTCTTAATTTCTCGGTTGGAAACTTCCTCCTGACCACTAGCTTGAGGATGATAGGGGGTGGTCACTTTGTGATTTACTCTATACTTGGCAAGCAATGAATCGAAAGCCTTGTTGCAAAAGTGAGATCCCCTATCACTAATGATAGCACGGGGGGTGCCAAACCTTGTGAAGATACACTTTTTCAGAAATGCCACCACACTTCGGGCCTCATTGTTGGTCAAAGCCACAACTTCAACCCATTTCGAAACATAATACACCGCCACCAAAATATAAGTGTTCCCACAAGAGCTCACGAAAGGACCCATAAAGTCAATACCCCAAACATAAAAAATATCCACCTCAAGAATTGTGTTGAGAGGCATCTCATCCTTTTTAGAAATCCCACTGGCTCGTTGGCATTAATCACATCTCTTAACAAAATCACTAGCATATTTAAATAAGGAGGGCCAATAGAAACCACAACTAAGCACCTTAGAGGCCGTCCTCACCCCGCCATGATGGCCACCATAGGGGGAGGAATGGCAAGCCTCCAAAATACTTAATTGTTCTTCTTCTGGGACACATCGATGAATCACACCATTGGTGCAAATCATAAATAAATATGGCTCATCCTAATAATAATCCAAACTATCCCACTTGAGCTTCTTCCTTTGGTTAGAAGAGAGCTCATACGGTATTATACCGGTCACAATATAGTTGGCGACATCGGCAAACCACAACATATCATGCATTGACACTGCGAGGAGTTGTTCATCCAAAAATGTATCATTGATCTCAAGGCCGTCAGAAGGTCTCCCATCCTCCTCCAAACAGGACAAGTGGTCCGCCACTTGATTTTCACTCCCTTTCCGGTCCATAATTTCTAGATCAAATTCTTGAAGAAGTAACACCCATCTCATCAATCTCTCCTTGGAATCTTTCTTGGTCATAAAATACCTAAGGACAACATGATCGGTATAGATAATCACTTTGGTCCCCATGAGGTATGGTCGGAACTTTTCCATGGCAAAAACAATAGCTAGCAATTCCTTCTTGGTGACCGTATAATTTCTTTGAGCTTCATTTATAGTCTTGCTTGAGTAGTACATTGGATGGAACATCTTGTTGATTCTTTGGCCCAAGACCGCCCCTACCGCAACATCACTAGCGTCGCACATGAGCTCGAAAGGCAAGCTCCAATTGGGTGCGGTAATGATAGGGGTTGTTGTCAACTTATGTTTTAGAAGCTCGAAAGCCTCCATGCATTTCTCATCAAAGACAAACTTGCCCTCATTCTCTAACAACTTGCACAACGGGTTAACTACCTTAGAAAAATCTTTGATGAACCTTCGGTAGAAACCACGTGCCCAAGAAAACTCCTCACCCCTTTGACAAAAGTGGGGGGAGGTAGCCTTGAAATAACTTCGATCTTGGCTTTGTCAACTTCAATACCTCTCTTCGAAATCTTGTGACCCAACACAATACCCTCTTCTACCATAAAATGACACTTCTCCCAATTGAGAACTAGGTTCGTGTCTTTACATCGGGCCAACACACGGTCTAGATTTTGCAAGCATTCTCCAAAAGAGTCCCCAACCATGCTAAAATCATCCATAAATACCTCAAATATATCTTTCACCATGTCGGTGAAAATTGCCATCATACAACGTTAGAAGGTCTCTGGAGCATTATACAATCCAAATGGCATCCTCGAGAACGCGAATGTGCCATAAGGACATGTAAAGGTCGTTTTCTCTTGGTCTTCCGGTGCAATGAGAATTTGATTGTGCCCCGAGTAACCATCCAAAAAGCAATAGAATGACCGGCCCGCAAGACGATCAAGCATTTGGTCAAGGAACGACAACGGTAAATGATCCTTTCGAGTCACCTTATTAAGCTTTCGGTAGTCCATACATACTCTCCAATCCGTCACAGTACGAGTAGGAATAAGCTCATTGTTGTCATTGGTCACCACCGTCATTCTGCCCTTCTTCGGTATATATTGCACCAGAGAAGTCCATGAACTGTCATAAATTGGATATACCACACCGGTGTCAAGCCACTTGATAACTTCTTTCTTAACCACTTCTTTCATAGCTTCGTTGAGTCTCCTTTGATGTTCAAGTGAAGGCCTTGCATCCTCCTCCAAAATGATCTTATGCATGCAAAAGGCAGGGCTTATACCCCAAATATCGGCCAATGTCCATCCAATCGCCCTCTTGCGCTTTTGTAGAACTGCCAAGGTGGCGTCAACCTACACGTTAGTCAAGCAAGACAAATGAATAACATGCGAAGTGAAATTAGGGCCCAAGAATTCATACCTGAGGTGAGCAGGAAGTGGTTTCAACTCCAACACTGGAGGCTCCTCAATAGATGGCTTGATTGGTGGATTTTGCGATTCTCAAGATCCAAGGATAACTTCCTAGGATCATAAGAATATGATACCATACCATGCAATGCATTTACACATTCCACTCTCCCGACATCATCATTAACATCCATGTTCAAAAGCACAGCTTCAAGTGGATCTTCAATATTAATCATTGCGCTTGTGTCATCCACTACCACTGCCTTGACAATGTCAACAAACGAGCACACCTCGGTGCTATTTGGTTGCCTCATAGACTTGGACACATGGAATACCACCTTTTCATCACCAACACGGAAGGTCAACTCTCCCGCCTCAACATCGACCAAAGCCTTCCCCGTAGCTAGGAAAGGTCTTCCAAGAATAATTGGGACTTCAAAGTCCACCTCACAATCTAGTATGACGAAATTGGTCGGCAAGATAAATTTATCAACACGAACAAGGACATCATCGATTATACCCATAGGCCGCTTTATTGACCGATCCACCATTTGGAGCCTTATTGAAGTTGGACGAGTTTGTCCGATTCCCAAGGTCTTGAAGACCGAATATGGCATTAAGTTTATACTCGCCCCCAAGTCACAAAGGGCTTTTGCAAAGTCAGCACTTCCAATGGTACATGGGATAGTGAATGCACCAGAGTCCTCAAGTTTTGGAGCCATAGAATGTACAATTGCGTTCACTTGATGAGTCATCTTGATTGTCTCACACTCCATTGACCTCTTTTTCATAACCAAATCCTTCATGAACTTTGCGTACCCCGGCATTTGCTCGAGTGCTTCCACTAATGGCACGGTGATAGTTAGACTCTTCATCATCTCAATGAATTTCTTGAATTGGTTGTCACCCTTTTGCTTTGCCAACCGTTGAGGATAGGGTGGAGGAGGCCTAGGCAAGGGTGCCTTGGCTTTGGGCACCACCGGCTTGGGTATATCAATCACGTGTTCCCTAGATGGGTTCACGACCTCTTGTGTCTCCTTCTCAACATCATTAATATCAATCCGCACATTATTGTTCACATTGGGTTCCACTACATCCTCAACCACCAAAGGCATATCATCATCTCGCAACTTATCTTCATCAACCATAACTTGATTTCTTCTTGAGGCATGCACATCACCGCCTCTTCCGTTTCGCGTTGTCACCGCCATCACATGATTGTTGTGCCCACCCTTAGGGTTTACTACCGTATCACTTGGTAGAGCACCCTTTGGGCGAGTATTTAAAGTTTGAGAAATTTGGCCAAGTTACACCTCCAAGTTACGGATAGAAGTGTTGTGGGAAGCCAATTGAGCATCGGAGTCTTGGTTCTTCTTCATCATTTGCTCAAACATAACTTCAATTCTCCCAAAATCATTTCCCAAAGAACTAGACCCTTGAGATTGAAACAGCGGTGGGTTGTTCAGTTGTTGAAACATCGGAGGCCTTTGAAAGCCTTGCCCCTGATTACCTTGACTACCATTGTTATTCCATCCACCTTGACCATTGTTGTTGTTCCAATTGTTGTTGTTGTTTCTGTTCCAATGCCCTTGATTGCCCGAATTGTTGTTCCCCTAATTTCCACCTTGGTTGTTGTTATTGTTCCAATTACCACCTTGTTGATTGCCCCAATTTCCTTGGGGTCTCCATTGTTGGTTCCCTTGATTTCCTCTATTCCCTTGGTAGTTGTTGACGTATTGGACTTCCTCACTTTGATCATCATAGCATTCATTTGAATAACCACCACCATCATCATAGTTATCAAAATTTCCTTGAGGTTGTTTCCCTCTTTGCCTCCTTTTCATCATATTCACTCCTTCCATGGCATTGATTTGGCACGAGTTTTGGACTTGTTGTAATTGCACCTTCGCCAATTGATTCATTGTTGTTGTAAGTTTGGCAATGGCTTGGCCGTGATCATGCAACTCCTTATGCAAATGTATGACATTAGGGTCACCTTGAGGAACGTTTGCCCGGCTTTGCCATGCCGAAGAAGTATCGGCCATTTCATCTAACACATCACAAGCTTCATTGTAAGGAAGCTTCATAAAATTTCCTCCCACAAATTGGTTCACAATACATTGGTTGGTTGTGTTGATGCCCCTATAGAATGTTTGTTGAATCATCACATCATTCATGTCATTGTTAGGTCACTCTTTCACCATAGTTCTAAATCTCTCCCATATCTCGTGCAAGGGTTCCATTGGCTCTTGTTTGAAAGCCAAAATCTCATCACGGACCGCCGCCATATGACTTGGAGAAAAGAACTTAGCGATGAACTTGTCCGCCAATTCATCCCATGTAGTGATAGAATGATTGGGGAGCCTCTCTAACCAATCCAATGCCTTTCCCCGAAGTGAGAACGGGAAAAGCCTAAGTCTCAATTCATCCTCCGAGACATTTGTCTACTTGCTACCCCAACAAGTATCCACAAACCCTTTCAAATGTTTATAAGCATTCTGATCGGAGGCACCCGTGAAATAATCTCGTTGTTCGAGCAAGGTGAGCATAATATTTGTAATCCGAAAGTTCCCCGCTCAGATTTTTGGAGGAACTATTGCACTCGCGTACCCTTGATTAGAGAGAACTCTTGGGGCCAATCTTGGTGGAGGCGGGGGAGGGTCTGGTATGTTCTCATTTTCATTGGCATTTGCATTGGCATTTCGACCTCTCCTTGGAGCTTGAGGTAATACATCTTCTTGTTCTAGATCCTTAACCTCCTGCCATACGACCACGTTGCTAAGAGGGTCATTTGTATTTAAATCCATGTGTACCTGAGTGATTGACACAAATAAAGTTAGTAAAAAGAAGGAAAGAGAAGCAAAACACAAAACTAGCTACACAGATAGTCAACACCGTAAGCTCCCCGGCAACAACGACATCGACTTGATTGCTGCCGACTCAATGCTACACGAATGTATGGAGAGCGGGTCACTAACAGCTTTTACTCGAATAGTGGTTCGGGATCGAATTTCCATAGGGAGCTTGGAATGGAGTTGTATTGTCTATTTAGCCTAGGATCGCGTTTGTACTTCTAATTGCACTCCTAACATTTTGGGTTTTCTTTGGATTAATAACTACTATTATGAACTAAAAGATTAATACTAAATTATGCTAAGGAAATATTGCAAGTTTGTAACTAATAGGGAGAAAGGCACTAGGGTCGTGGCATCACCTAGGTGGTTAACTAACGGGTAGAAACTACTAATAATAGATTGACATATTTGGGATTTATGTTATAACTGTTGCACAATTGTACCCACTCTCACACCTCTCGGTAGAGAGAATGATTTTGCCCAATTGACTCTCTCAAGGCCAATTGGGTAGGCCAATTAGACCAAGCAACTAGGGTTCAAGTAGGGTGATTACTCTTTAGAGATTTAACCCGTTAATTGGGACTACCATTTCTCATGGGTCCATCCCAATTCCTAGTTGGGTCAATTTTGGGGTCATAGACCCTCTTTTTCAAGAAGAGTCAAAACTCACTAAGCTAGAATCAATGTTTGCAACCACCAATCCTTAATTAAAGCATAAAGTTAACCCAAATAACGAACACCTAATATCAATCTATCATTAGAAAGCAACACCCATCAATTACCCATACTAGGGTTGAGCCACAACCCTAGCTAATGGGTTTAGCTAGACATAATTGAAAGTGAAACAGAAGAAATAGAAGAAGAAATAACCATATTAATTAATAACTAAAGTAAAACTACAAGAATCTATGGAGAAATTAAAGCTAAGATGCCAAAATAAGCCAAAACGTTGGTCCTCACGAGCGCAGATCTGTTCAATACATAAAACTTAACCTAAAAATGGTAAAATGTTCTATTTATAGTGGGCTGGAAAAACTGGACAAAATTGCCCCTACGGGGTCAGTGCGGGCTGCACAATTATGACCGCGACTGCACTGGCTGGTTTGACTTCCATTTCTATCTCTTTGAAGTGGCTGGTGCGGACCGCGTAAAGATGTGGCGTGGCCGCGTGAAGGTGTGGCGCGGGCCGCATAATAGTGATCGCGGCCGCGTGGCCTGCAATTGCCTAAAACTACATCTTCTCTGAACCCCTGGCACAGTCCGCATGATGTAATGGCGCGGCCGCGCGAGCTGAACACGGGCTGCCTAAATCCAACCGCGGCCGCGTGGTTAAAATCTTGACTTTGCACTTCTCTGAACTCCCCTAATGCGGCCACATGCACAATTGTGCGGTCGGCACTAGGCTCCTATTATACCACTTCACTTGGCCTTTGATACTTGAGTAGGTTTCACTCTGTTTTGAGCCGATATTTGACATTTCGTCACTTTGTAGCTCAAACCTTCAATCAAGCACAACCTGTAAGCATTTTAGTACTATTTTGTAGCAGATTATACTCAAAGCATAGGCAAGTAAGGGCATAAAACACGTTAAAATCCTACTTATCACTACTTCACAGGACGGGGGAGGCAATCAGACCCCCACTGCTCGCACACCTGAGCAAGTAGTGTAGGGATTGCAAACACTAGGAGCACCTCCAGCTCAGCCGGTCGTACCAGTTTAGGACTTTGTGGTTCCAGCTATGTCAGACGATGAGCAGAGTCGTCTTGAGAGGTTCGGGAGGCTTCAAACTCCTTCATTCTGTGGTGCTGAGGGCGAGTATGCCTAGGGTTTCCTCGACAAGTGTCAGCGTATGCTTCGGACAACAGGAATTTTGGAGTCGAGTGGTGTAGCATTTACCACCTTTCAGTTCACTGGGGCTGCCTTCACTTGGTGGGAGGCATATGAGAAGTGTAGGCCGGTTGGTGCAGTGCCCTTGACTTGGCAGGAGTTCTCCACTCTCTTCTTGGAGAAGTATGTACCGCAGTCCCGTAGGGAGGAGCTGCGTAGGTAGTTTGAGTGGCTCCGGCAGGGTGATATGACTGTGTCTCAGTATGAGGCGAGGTATTGTGAGTTGGCTCGTCATGCCTCGTGGATGGTTCCGACAGATTTCAAGAGGATCAAGAGGTTTGTGGATGATCTTAACTATCATCTCCGTATTTTGATGGCAAGAGAGAGATTTTTGGGTATTTCATTCGAGGAGGTGGTTGATATTGCTCGGGATATCGAGACGGCTCGCCGGTATGGTAGAGAGGAGAGGGAGGCCAAGAGGCCTTAAGGTTCTGGCAGTTTCAGTGGTGCTCCATCTAGATGCCAGTTCCAGCACGGTAGAGGCTGTTATTTTAGGTCCGCTCAGTCGGCCCGTCCTGAGTATCGTGGGGAATCTTCAGGACATGGTCATCATGGTTCTCAGCAGGGTCAGCCTTCACTCAGTGCCCTTCCATCTCGGAGTTCAATGCGTGCCCCGTCTGTTTAGGGTTCTTCCACGCCGAGTGCATCAGCTAGTCACTTCGGTACGAGGGGTTCCCTTCAGTCCCATTCTCCAGCACCTGGGAGTTATTATGAGTGTGGAGAGTTTGGACACATGTGGAGGCAGTGTCCTCATCGTGCTGCCAGTTCATCACAGCAGAGGGGTCAACCCTCATCTTCTGCTCTAGTTTCTTCAACACCCTCCTAGTCAGGTAGGAGTGGAGGTCAGGCAGCCAGGGGTCTCCCCAGAGGTAGAGGTCGATCATGCAGTAGCCAGACCCATTTTTATGCTATTCCAGGCCGGATAGATGCCGTTGCTTCCGATGCTGTCATTACAGGTATTATTTCAGTCTGCCACAGAGATGCCTCTGTCTTATTTGATCCCGGTTCCACCTATTCTTATGTGTCCTCATATTTTGCTTATCATTTGGGTACGACCCGAGGGTGTCTTGCTTTACTTGTTTACATAACTACCCTAGTGGGCGATACTATTGTTGTAGGCCATGTGTATCGGTTTTGTGTTGTGACTATTGGGGGTCTGGAGACCCGAGTTGATTTATTGCTATTGAGCATTGTGGACTTTAATATTATTCTGGGCATGGATTGGCTATCTCTGTGTCATGTTATTCTATACTGTCATGCTAAGACAATCACTTTGGCTATGCCGGGTGTACCGAGGATCGAGTGGCGTGGTGTGACTGATTACGTCCCTAGTAGAGTGATTTCTTTCCTAAAGGCCCAACGTATGGTTAGGAAGGGTTGTCTGTCATATTTAGCCTTTGTGCGGGATGTCGGAGCTGAGGCTCCTAGCATTGATTCTGTTCTAGTTGTAAGGGAGTTTCCCGATGTATTTCCTGCAGACCTGCCGGGCATGCCACCAGACATGGACATTGATTTTGGTATTGATCTGGTGCCGGGCACTCAGCCCATTTCCATTCTGCTATATTGTATGGCACCAACGGAGTTGAAAGAGTTGAATGATCAGCTTCAGGAACTCCTAGATAAGGGGTTCATTCGGCCTAGTGTGTCACCGTGGGGTGCACCAGTTCTGTTTGTGAAGAAGAAGGATGACACAATGAGAATGTGCATTGATTACAGGAAACTAAACAAAGTAAGAGTGAAGAACAAGTACCCCTACCTCATATTGATGATTTATTCGACCATCTTCAGGGAGCGAGGGTGTTCTCCAAGATTGATCTCCATTCGAGTTATCACCAGTTGAAGACCAGGGATTCAGAAATTCTTAAGACTACTTTCAGGACTAGATATGGTCACTATGAGTTTCTTGTTATGTCTTTTGGGCTGACCAATGCCCCAACAGTGTTCATGCATTTGATGAATAGTGTATTTCGGCCTTATTTGGATTCATTTGTTATCGTATTCATTGATGATATTCTGGTGTACTCGCGTAGTCAGCGGGAGCACGCAGAGCAGTTGCAAGTTGTATTGCAGAGGTTGAGGAAGGAGAAGTTGTATGCAAAGTTCTCCAAGTGTGAGTTTTGGCTCAGTTCAGTGTCTTTCTTGGGCACGTGGTGTCCAGCGAGGGTATTAAAGTTGATCCGAAGAAGATAGAGGCAATGAAGAGTTGGCCTAGACCGTCCTCAGCCGCAGAGATTCGTAGTTTCCTCGATTTGGCGGATTATGATCGCCGGTTTGTGCAGGGTTTTTCATCGATTGCCTCTCCCTTGACCAAGTTGACTCAGAAGGAAGCTCCATTTGTATGGTCGGATGAGTGCGAGGAGAGCTTTCAGAAGCTCAAGACATATTACCCTCCACCGAAGATTATCCACATATGGAACACATCCTTGACATCGTAATACACCATCCTCACCACCGAGTGAAAATGTCGAAGTCTTGTTATTCAAAACTGCCTCCTTCATCTGTGCTAATGCTGGATCAATGAGCTTCTTTTCCTTGACTTCCGCTACTAGTGACGATTCTGCTCCATTACGCACCATAACCTTCTCCTCGTCTTTGACCACAACTCCAGTACTGGTTTTGCCATCAGCTTTAGGTTCTTATACCGTCTATTGTGATGCTTCGAGAGTCGGAATTGGGTGTGTATTGATGTAGGAGGGTAGAGTGATTGCTTATGCTTTTCGTTAGTTGAAGTCCCATGAGAAGAACTACCCTGTTCATGACTTAGAGTTGGTTGCTATAGTTCATGCTTTGAAGATTTGGAGGCACTACTTATATGGCGTATCTTGTGAGGTATTCACTGATCATCGTAGTCTTCAGCACTTGTTCAAGCAACAGGATCTTAATTTGAGGCAAGCGGAGATGGCTGGAGGAGCTTAAGGATTATGATATTACCATTCTGTACCATCCGGGAAAGGCCAATATGGTGGCCGATGCCTTGAGCCAAAAGGCAGTGAGTATGGGGAGTTTGGCGTACATTCCACTTAGGGAGAGGCCCTTTGTAGTTGATGTTCAGACTTTGGCCAATCAGTTCGTGATATTAGATATTTCGGAGCCTAGCCAAGTGTTGGCTTGTGTGGTTTCTCGGTCTTCCTTATATGACTGCATCATAGAGTGCCGGTATGATGATCCGCATTTGCTTGTCCTTAAGGACAGAGTTTAGCATGATGATGCTAGGGATGTGACTATAGGTGATGATGGTGTATTGAGGATGCAGGGCCAGATCTGTGTGCCCAATGTGGATGGGCTTAGAGAGTTGATTCTGGAGGAGGCCCACAACTCGTGGTATTCCATTCATACGAGTGCCGCAAAGATGTATCAGGATTTGAGGCAACACTATTGGTGGAGGAGAATGAAGAAAGATATTGTGGGTTATATAACTCGGTGTCTCAATCGTCAGCAGGTGAAATATGAGCATTAGAGACCGGGTGGTTTTCTTCAGCAGATGATTATTCCCGAGTGGATGTGGGAGAGAGTCACCATGGATTTTGTGAGTGGTCTTCCTCGGACTTTGAAGAAGTTCGATTCGATTTGGGTGGTTGTGGATCGGCTGACCAAGTCCGCACACTTTATTCCGGTGTGTTCTACCTATTATTCAGAGCGACTGACAGGGATCTTTATCTGGGAGATTATTCGGTTGCATGGTGTCCCAGTGTCTATTATCTCAAATAGAGGTACTCAGTTCATTTCTCAGTTTTGGAGGACTTTTCAGCAAGAGTTGGGTACTCAGGTGGAGTTGAGCACATCATTTCATCCTTAGACTTACGGGCAGTCCGATCATACTATCCAAATATTAGAGGACATGTTGTGTGCCTATGTTATTGATTTCAGAGGTTCTTGGGATGAGTTCTTACCGCTTGAAAAATTTGCCTACAACAATAACTAACAGTCCAACATTCAGATGACACCGTATGAGGCCTTGTATGGGAGACAGTGTAGGTCTCTAGTTGGTTGGTTCGAGCCCGGCGAGGCTAGGTTTTTGGGGATAGATTTGGTCAGGATGCCTTAGAGAAGGTGAAGTTAATTCAGGAGAGACTTCATACATCTCAGTTGCGTCAGAAGAGTTATGTGGATCAGAAGGTTCAAGATATGTCTTATATGGTCGGTGAGAAGGTCTTGCTAAAGGTTTTGCCCATGAAGGGTGTTATGAGATTTGGAAATAAAGGAAAGTTGATTCCGTGGTTCATTGGACCTTTTGAGGTGTTTTGGAGGATTGGGGAGGTGGCTTATATGCTTGCTTTGCCACCCAGCTTGTCGAGTGTGCATCTGGTGTTCCATGTTTCTATGCTCCGGAAGTATGTTGGGGACCCGTCTCATGTTTTGGACTTCAGCACGGTTCAGCTGGACGATGATTTGACCTATGATGTGTAGCTAGTGGCTATTTTGGGTCGTCAGGTTCGGAAGTTGAGATCAAAGGATATAGCTTCGGTGAAGGTGCAGTGGAGAGGTCGGCCCGTGGAGGAGGTTACCTGGGAGACCGAGCGGGAGATGCGGAGCAGATATCCTCACCTATTTGAGACTTCAGGTATGTTTCTTGACTCGCTTGAGGGCGAGCGTTTATTTTTGTTGGGGAGGATGTGATGGCCTGAACCGTCGTCTCATGAGTTACCACTCCGTTTCCCCCATTTTATGCTTCTATATGCTTCATTATCGGTATTGGATGTGATCGGGTCGATTTGGATTGGTTT
This sequence comes from Nicotiana sylvestris, assembly GCF_000393655.2. Taxonomy (NCBI): domain Eukaryota; kingdom Viridiplantae; phylum Streptophyta; class Magnoliopsida; order Solanales; family Solanaceae; genus Nicotiana; species Nicotiana sylvestris. The sequence continues at coordinate 9,911,103 of NC_091059.1, forward strand.
TGGTAGGAAATGAGGCACTTAGTCTCTTTAAGGAAGGCTTAGTTTAGAAAAAAGTCAATCGAATGTTGACTTATAAGTTAGAGGGCTCGGATGTGATTTTTGGTGATTCAGTTAGCTTCAGAGGATGATTGGTGATGTAGGAGCGTGATCAGAAGTGGTTTTGGAGGCCTGGTGTAGAAATAGGCTTGAATTGACGAAGTTAGTATTTTGGCGAATTCCGGTTGATAGGTGAGATTTTGATACGAGGCTCGGAATGGAATTCCGAGAGTTTCAGTAGCTTTGTTAGGTGATTTGGGATGTGTGTGCAAAATTTCAGGTGATTTTGTTGGGTTTTTGATCGAATGCGTGTTTCAGAAGTTTCATATGAATTTAGGCTTGAATTCAATGAGAATTGATGATTTTAGTGTTGTTGGGTGTGTTTTGATGGTTGGAACAAGCTTGAATAACGTTTTAGGATGTATTGGTACTTTTGGTTGAGGTCCCTAGGGCCTGGGGGTGATTTCGGATAGCTATCAGGAAGTTTTTGGACTTGTAAAGTTGATGTTGTTGCTGCTTCTGGTATTTTCGCTTCTGCGGAAGTTGGACCGCAGAAGCGGTATCGCAGGTGCGAAGATGTAGCCGCAGAAGCAATTTTGGACTCTAGGTGGATATCTGCAGAAGCGGAAGGGTTGACCGCAGAAGCGGTTCCACTGATGCGGAATTGGAGTCACAGAAGCGGCCTGGGGCGTTAAGTGAGTTTCCACAGAAGCGGATGGAGGAACCCTGGAAACGGTGCCGCATAAGCAGAAATGGAACCACAGAAGTGGTTTTAACTGGGCAGAAATATTAATGTCCATCTTCGCAAATTTTTGAAAGGTTTATCATTCTAACTTCGGACTTGGAGTTTTGTGGGCGATTTTGAAGAGGGTTTTCAAGGGGCTTCACTAAGGTAAGGATTCTTGGACTTAAAACACGATTTTATGGTGCAAATACATGAATTAAGACTGAAAAATTAAAGAATCAAGGGTTAAAAATGGAGGTTAGGGCTTGAACTTAAGAGAGTTGATAATGGGGATTTGAGGGGTCAATTGAACTCCGATTCTTGTGATTTTTATATGTATGAACTCATGGCGAGATAAGGAATCCGTTGATGTGAATTTTTTTGAGTTTTAACAAGTGGGCTTGGGGATCGGGTTTTGCTAATTTCGGAATTTTCGATATTGTTCGATTGGGTATTGTTCCCTTAGCCTATTGTGACGTATTTGTTGTGGTTTTGGTCAGATTCAATGCGCGAGGAGGCCGATTCGAGAAGCAAGGGCATAGCGAGCTAGAATTTTGGCCGGCTTGAGGTGAGTAATGATTGTAAATGATGTCCTGAGGGTTTGAAACCCCATATTGCACAACATAGTGCTATATTGAGGTGGGACACGCGCTGAATGACGAGCGCGGGGTCGTTTATTACTGGGGATTGTGACTTGGTCCATCCCGATTGATATTTTACCGCGTATTTGACCGAGACTTAATTGTTATCATCATGACTTGGGCTTAATGCCATATTTGGGGCTTTGTGCCAATTATCTGGACCCTTCGGGGATTTTTATCACTGTTTCCTCACTATTTTGACATACTATTTGAACACAGTCATGTTGATTTACATTGTTTTACAAACTCAGCCACTTTTACTTGATTTTGAGACTTAAATGATATTTCAAATGTTGTTTGGGCTGAGCACTATTGTTTTACTGATGCCCAAGGGGCTTGTGATGATTTTCGGACTGATTGAGGCCGAGGGCCATATGTGAGGATATACTGAGTGATGTGAGAAGGCTTGCAGGCCTTATGAGTGATGTGAGAATGTTTTCAGGCCTTGTGGGTGATATGAAGAGGCTTTCAGGCCTTATGAGTGATGTAAGCAGGCTTTCACGCCTTATGTTGATATAGCGCTTGGGCCTTAAAGGGCCCCTCCGGAGTCTGCACACCCACAGTGATCGCGGGTACCCATGTGATATGAGAGAGAGCCCGAGGGGCTGATATTATGATGAGTGGCTTATACTGAGCCCGAGGGACTGATACTGAGCCCGAGGGACTGATACTTTTCTAAGAGATTGATACTGAGCCCGAGGGGTAGATTTCTATCTATTTTTCATCTGTTAAATTATCTGTTTTACCAGTTTTTAAAGAGAGTTATTTGATACTTCACTGTTTTACTTCTTAACTGATTTTACTACTTTGATATAGTATTTCCTTGTGCCATTATGAGATTTCATGCTTTCAGCCATTATTTATACCTATTACTCACTGGGTCAGAGTACTCACATTACTCCTTGCACCGTGTGTGTGCAGATACATGCATAGCAGAGTTCGCTCCTGAGCACTGATTCCTTCCAGACCAGGCGGTGATGACGAGGTAGCTGTTGATATCCGCAGCCCCGTTTCTCCCTTATCTTCTATTACTTATGTTATCTTTAGACTTTGTACTAAGTTCCAGACCTTGTAGAATTTTAGTAGACTCTATAGTAGCTCATGACTTGTGACACCCCGATTTGGGCTGTGTCGGGATGGTTTCCATGTTTTATCACTTTATTCCGCACTTATGACTATGATTAATCATGTTTAGACTTATTTATGTTAATTAACTGTTAAAAGAGGTGTTCCGTTCTGTTGGGCTGGCCTTGTCTTCACGAGAGGCGTCATCACGACCGAGTTCGGGAATTGGGTCGTGACATCCTTATCCTCTGAATATTTTTCCAGTATTTCAGCTTCTCTCCTAATTGTGGGATCATCATCTTGTGCGGTGCCTGATTTGGTCAAACATCTTTCCATTGAGTCTGAAATTAATTGATCATCTTTGAATTCATCTGCAAGATCACTAATCATGTCAAAAGAAAAGCATGAAGATGATGCCTCATCTCCTGAAAATCTTAGTATCTTTTGCATATCAAAAATGACTCTTTCTTCATCAACTCTCAAGATTAGTTGCCCTTGATGAACATCTATGATTTCTCTTCTTGTAGTAAGAAATGGTCTACCCAAAATTATTGGTTCATCAGGACATTCTTTCATTTCTAGTACTATAAAATCTACAGGGAACAAAAACTTATCTACTCTTACAAGTACATTTTCAATTATTCCCTTAGGTTTCTTAGTACTCTGAGTTGCAAACTGAAGAGAAACACTTATGTCCTTCATTTCACCGAGATCCAATTTTCTAAAGATAGAAAATGGCATCAAATTTATTGAAGCTCCAGAATCGCAAAGTGCTTTTTCAAAATATACACCTCCCAAAGTGCATGGAATGGTAAAACTGCCAGGATCACCAAGTTTTTGTGGTAGCTTATTTTAAAGTATAGCACTGCATTTTTCAGTAAGCATTACCACAGAAACTTCTTCCAATTTCTGTTTACTTGACAAAATTTCTTTTAAAAATTTAGCATATGAAGGCATTTGCAACAAAGCATCAGTGAAAGGAATATTAATATGAATTTGTTTCAAGATTTCAAAATTTTTTGCAAATTGACCATCAAGCTTTTATCGTTTCATTTTTTGTGGAAAGGGAATTGTCACAGGTGGGGCAGCCATTTTTTCAGAAATGTTTTCTTCCTTATTCTTTATTTCTTTCTCCTTTGATGGTTCAGATGGTTTTTCAAAATTCTTACCGTTGTCTACCTGTTGTTCTGTCTGCATAAGGTTCATCAAGTTCCTTACCTGACCGTAAAGTGATGGCCTTAAGGTGCTCCTTTGGATTTTTCTCTGTATTGCTTGGTAAGGGACCCTGAATCTTTTCTAACACAAGAGCTGCCAATTGGCTTAATTGAATTTTTTGATTTTTGAGGGATGAATTTTGGCTTTCCATCTTTTCATCAGTGACCTTAATATACTTGTACAAAAGGTCATCAAGACTTGGATGAGCTTGTTGGGGCCTCTGCTGATATGACCCTGCTTGTTGATATGGGCTTGCTTGCTGATAAGGTCTGTAACTCGGTTCCCCGCGATTTTGACTCTGGTATCCTGGCGGACCTTGTCCCTATTGTTTTTGGAAGCTTTGAGAGTTTTCTGCACCATTTGGTTTACTCCACTGAAATCCTGGATGCTTCTGTGCCATTGGACTCCCAAAAGGATATGGTTTGTAACCGATGACATAAGCCTGTTCATCTGTTTGATTGGTTGCTTGACATTCATGGTTCTGGTGGTTTCCTCCACACATGTCACAAGCCTTAGATTGGTTTGATTGTTGTGTATTCACCTGAAAAGATTCAAACTTTTATGCCAAAGAAACAATCTGTTGCGTTAGTGTATTTAAAGCATCAACATGATTTACCGTAGCAGCCTTTTTAATGATTACATGCTCAGATGGACATTGGATAGCGTTCTCAGAAATTTCATTCAACACTTGCAATGCTTCCTCTGTGGTTTTTCCCATTACAGAATCTCCTGCAGTTGCATCTATCACATTTCTAGCAGAGGGTTTTAACCCCTGATAGAAAATGTACAATTGCATATGTTCAGGAATGTCATAGTGTGGGCATTTTCTTAACATTGCTTTTAATCTTTCTCAAGCTTGATAAACTGATTCAGTATCAGTCTGAAAGAAATTAGATATGTCTTGTCTTAACTTTGTTATTTTAGCAGGGGAAAAATATTTGTTTAAAAACTTCTGAGTCATCTTGTAAGGCCCCAGAAAATTTCGCTAAGTAATTTAGGATTACGTGCTGTTTCGTAGGCTTATTATAATACTTTATGTGCTATTAACATGGTGTACATCAATTAGATTTGGTAAATATGTGTATATGTCCTATGGTAAGTAATTTGGAGTCCAAGGTGTAAAACCCCAGAAAATTTTGCTTAGTAATTTAAGTTTCTGTGGTGCCAAGGTAGGCTAAATACTTTATCTTGCGTGAAAATGAGGATCTAGGATATAATGGATATCAATTGGATATATAATAAGCGTATAAGTCATATTAGAAGTGAAATGGGGTTCTAAGGAGAGGCTTAAGTCTAGGCCAAGTTGGAAAATTTCATAATAGACGAAAGTTGTAAATAAGTGCGCGCAAGACCTCACTTTGAATGATCATATCTACAGTTATATAAGAATTTGTGTGATTTAAAACCTATCAAATTAAATCCCCTTGAGTCTAGTTTCCAACGCAACAAACCGTTCGTCATTTGGAGGTGTATACAGAAAGTTATGACCATTTTACCTGACATGTGTCACCAGCGCGCCCAGGCGCGCGACCGCGGTGGGTAGGGCTGTGCACGGATCGGATTGGATCGGATTTAGCATATTTCGGATTCGGATTTCGAATTTCGGATTCTGAAAAGTGAAATCCGAATCCGATCCGAATTAACATTGGATTGGATCGGATTTTAAAGTTTGGATCGGATAATTTTTCGGATTGTCGGATCGGATTGTCACAAAAATTTTCAACAATTTAAAGTTCATTCGGTGTCTCTATCTCATCTTCCATCTACCAAAACAAACAAAAAAATCAAAATAAAATCAAAAGTTGAAGAATAGAACATGAAATAGACATAAAAGACAGAAGAGAAGAGAAGAGAGGCGGAAGAAAGAGACATAAAATCAAAGTAAAATCGGAAGTTTGAGTCATTGAGACTCTTTTAGTCTTCACTAAAGAGAAGAGAGGTGCAAGAGAGGCAGAAAAATCTAAGTGAGTGAGGGGGTGTGTGAAAAATGAATAAGCATAACCCTAAAATTTTAGTGTGTATTTATATAGGTACATATAATTTCGGATATCGGATCGGATCGGATTAAAATCATACCAATCCGAATCCAATCCGAAAATCCGAAATTTCATAAAACACAATCCGTATCCAATCCGAAAATCCGAAATTTGAAATCCGAAAATCCGAAATAGAGTGGATCGGATCGGATTTCGGATATCCGATCCAAATGCACAGCCCTAGCGGCGGGACCGCGAGAAAAACTATTTGCAAGGGTGTTTCACCTTGGTGGGACCGCGGTGGGAGCGCGGGGGAACAGTTTAAATGACTAAAATACCCCTGGTCAGTGTAAAAACCGAAGGGGTATCATCTTTTCTTTATTTTTGTCATCCAAGCTCGAAATTTTGGGGTTTTCTTCACCCTCTCAAGACCTTCAACTCCCCCAATCTTCAAGGTAAGTAATCCTTATGATCTTGGTGTGAAATTCCATCATTCCTACACTACTATTGATAAAATTTTCTCTTAAAACACTTAGATTTTTCAAGAAATTCCTTCAAGAACCCAAAGAAGGGTTTTGCAAGATTTCTTCCAAAAGGTAAATCCTACACCTTAGACTTACATATATGGAGTTATTATGGAATTATGAGTATGAATCATGTATTACAACGTATGGTATGGTAATTGGGAGCCATAGGTGCCTAACCTAGGTTGTGTTGGTATTGTAGAGATTGTGAGATGGGTCATTGAGGTATGATTCTTAGTATAATAGTATTATGTATACATGCATGTGCAAATAGGGTTTGTGGGAAGATTGATGAACTTAAATAGGTAAAGATTGGGTTGGGGAATGAAGGAAATCTTGTAAAAGAGAGTTAAAAATCAAGATGCTCAACTAGTGTTTGATAAAATGCTCAAATGAACTGAAACCATGAATACCTTCCTAATTTGTGTTAATTTTGTTATGTCTTAAGTAGATTGGGATTGCTAGACATTCCGAAATGTCATAGTAACTTAAGGAAAGCTTAATCGAGGTATGTATGGCTAACTTTAACCTTTGTAAATTCACCTTGTTTAGAGTACGAGAAATTGGTACGTGTTATTTATGTGAACTATTTGTGAATTTTGGTTGTTTCACGGGTGTTAAGGCAAGATGGCCTATTTCATGAATTCTTGTGATTAACATGTCTTGAATGTTGTTGGTTAAGTTTTCCCAATATAATGGTGTACTTAATTGGCAATAAACCAAATGTGATTTTGAGAGTGTTATGTGGTAAGAGCTGAGAAACAGATGATGGGAGGAAATCGTAAATGATGCAATTGGAACAACTGTGGTAATAATATTTTTGGCTTGCTGTGGGTAATTATTGTGGTGACTTAAATTGCATATGGATTGTTGAATATGATGGAAATGGTATTGATGGCTACAGAAATTCTTGTGAATTGTTGTGGTTGCTCTTTGAGAATTATTGTTGTTGTTCTATGTGAATTATCGTTGTTGTTGTGCTGTTTGTGAATTGTGATTTGTTCGGTGGGAATGGGTTGCGCGCTGCAATACGAAGTAATAAGGTGTGGGTTGTGGTGATAAGGGTGTCCGAGGTAATAAGGGTGGCCGAGGTAATAAGGGTGGAAAAGTGGTCGAAAACACTATTGAAATGAAATTATGAGAAAGATTGTGGAATTATTGATGTGAAAATGTTGAAGGGGAAAAAGGAGAGATTGTAAACTTGTTTGGCTTGATTGTACCTTTCATGTGTATTTGATTGTTGATTCTACTACTGATCGTTACTTGTGTATGGTTTGAGTTTACTTAGGGTAAAAAATTTTCATACATACCAGTACAATTCAAGTGTACTGACGCCCATTTAGCCGGGGGCGCTACATTCGTGTCATGATTGTAGGTGGATCCATAGCAGGTACTCCAGTCCACCGACCGTAGCTCCTCATCATTTCCTGTCAGCTGAATTGGTGAGCCCCTTTCCTTCTGGGGCCCTGCGTGGCTCACGCCACTTTTGTTCTTTTCTTTTGGGATTTTGTTTTGGTATTTGTAAAAGGTATAGCCTGAGCCTTGTTGCCGGCAAGTATTGTATTATCCTTCTTCATCCTTAGAAGCTCCATAGACAGAAAATGTGGGTCATGAACTCATGAAATATGTATTTTATATATTTGGGTAATGTAAGATGTAAACCACGCTGGGAACCATGTACTTTGTGTATGTTTTGTAATGAATCGGTATTTTACATTAATAATATGGTTATTTCACTTGACTAATAAGTAATGAAAGATGTGGGGTAACACATGGGATAGGAAAGGCACTCAGGTCCGCTTGACTGGGGATATCCGGTCAGGCATCGGTCATGTCTCTCGAATTTGGGGCGTGACACATCTGGTCCCATGTCGTAATGGATCCTTGAGGTAAACTTCGCAACCAAGTCTTGGCATCTCCTTTTAAAGAAAAAGCAAATAGCCTTAACTTGATAGCTTCAGGAGGTACTCCATTGTACTTAGCAGTTTCTACAAGTTCTAGAAAATCAATTAAATGACTATGTGGGTCTTCACTTGTATCACCAGTGAATATACAAGATTGTTGAACTGTCTGAATCAGGTCGGTCCTAATTTCAAAGTTGTTGGCTGCCATTAGGGGCTTCCTACAACTAGATTCACAATTAAAATGATCAGGTCTGTCACACCTCCTTTTTACCTACACCCGGAAGGGTATAAAGGAGTTTTTCTAATTAAAGGACAATCGAAACGGGATTTATTATTAAAGATTCAGAGTCGCCACTTGGGAGATTTATGGTGTCCCAAGTCACCGGTTGAATCTCTAATCGAGGAAATTATTGACTCTGTTAAACAGTCTGCGCATCAAAAATCCCGTTAAGGAATTCTGTTAACCCGGGAGAATGTGTTAGGCATTCCCGAGTTCCGTGGTTCTAGCACGGTCGCTTAACTGTCATATTTTGCTTAATTATCCGATTTTACACAATTATGAATCTATGTGCGAATTTTAACTTTTTACCGCTTTTATTATTTTAAAGAGAATTGCAACGTCGTTAAAACACGTCTCGAACCACGTCACATAAATGCACCTGCGGTCTTTGACATATTTCAACTTTGTTGGGATTTGGATTAGGGTCACATAAATGTGCACCCGAGTTTAAGAAAGTAGATTATTAAATACGCGCCTAAAGCAACTACGCATTATTAACTTTGCGAGGGCCATGAAAATTAACTAAATGTCACGCCTGGTGTTCTAAATATTTTAAAGACATAATTAAAGAGGGCCGCGCAATTTGTCATTTTATTTTTGGCGCGGCGCACCTCAATTCTATTTTAAAGGCTATTTAAACTAAAGCTCGGAGGACCATAAACTATTTGTTATCTAATACGACTCAACCCCCATTGATTTTAAGGAGTTTAATTGACAGAACGAGACTAGTTAGTTTAAAGAACGCAAGGGAATTCCTACTTATGTTGTGCCAAAACTAAATCAGTAATTTTAATAAAACATTGAATTGATAACGAACCACCCCTACTAGATTGTGGACTAGTTGGGTTGATCAAAATCCCATGGCTGACCGCCCATTTGCAGCAGGCTCACATGTGAAATAACTGGGCTCCCAAATGAAACCCAACTCGACAGTTTGATGATTGCGGACAGTGCCATTATAATTGGGCCAAAAGACAGCCCAAAACATAAAACAACAAATTCATTTGAAGCTAATTGCATCACTTAAAGAAATCTGGAATCGAGTAAACATAGCTAATCTCTAATTCAAATGCAAAGAAGACTTCTAAGGCTAACATGGATTCTAAGGCAATACTAGTTGCAATAACACCATCTGTTGCACAAACTATTCACTAATTACAAAATCTCAAGGTTCACACAACTGGTATCAAAATACGGTAAGATTCAAGCACATTTAAAATCAACAGACTTGATTTGTTAATTGGCAAATTCCAAACTACTTCAAACTTTGAGAGATCAGAGAACAAACAAACACCCAATACTAAGTTAATTGGATAAGCATGATTCTCATAAAACTCACGAAAGATAAGTCAATAATAATTAAGATCAACAAATGGAAAACGAAAGACCTACTTGCAGCCTTAAAATGAGCCTTCAGTGTTCATGTTATATCATTGACTGATATACCAAAACAAAGGGCACAAGTGAAATAATCAGAAAAAAAAACAGAACAGAAATAGATAGCTCGCAAAACATTTACTCAGATTAAAATTAATTACAAAAGGGCAATGATCTAAGTTGTAGAACCCATAAATGAAACAGTAACAAGGTTAAATTCATAGTAGAAGGCTGAAAACATATTGAAATTGCAGAATTTCCATCTTCATTCATCAAATCAGTTTACACATGAGGTGGAGTGTAAAATGTACCTGGAAAATGAAATAAACAGCAAAAGGTCAGCAGCTGAACAACACAACAACAACACAGCCCAAAAATAACTGAAGGAAAACCAGTTTTGAACCAAACTCCAACCAGCAGAAGGATCCAATAATGTCCAGTAATCAAATGCAACCAAAAACTCGAACCTAAACACTTGAAACCAACCGGTTTAAGCCATTTCAAACCTCCGATTATCTAAGGATTGTTTCAGAAATAAAAAATCTTCAAGAGTTTTAGAAAATTTTAATGGAACAGTGTTTTTTGGATATTTTCAGCTAATTTGTTATTTTTTGGGTTTTTTAGCTACCCAAAAATCTGAAATGAATTTCTCTTAGCTATCCCTTTATAGGCAGCTACTAGGGCAGCTGAAAATAGGTTAAGTTTTTCACTTTTAGACCTTTTCCAATTTTCTAATTTGCTACTTAACCCCTTAACTACTGACTTGGTGCCCAAGCTTATCCACTTAAAAGCCTGAAATTGGCTAGTAATCCCAGCTAGAAGCTTCTTCTTTCAGTTGAGAAAAGATTCCCCGCACTTAAACTACCCAAATCACCCTTGTAGCTACTGTTATTTACCTTGAACCCACCCAGGCCAACTGGCCAAGCTAACTGGGTCATAAACCCTGAATTGAATCCCTAAATGGGCTTAGTACTACCAAAAAAGCACTCTGGCCCAAACTCTTTTACACAATGATCCAAACAAGCAATCACAATAACCACAAAACCTGATGACCCAACCCAACTAAAACATTATAATATTAATTTAAAACCCATTATAATACAACGAAACTCAAATCAAGAATGCAAAGTTCAAACAATCTGAATCTTAAAATTAATAGAGGCTACCGCTAATCTGAACTGAACACATGTTAAAAAACTAGAAAATGGCAATCCTAAATTAATACTGACCATTATACTAACATGACTCGATCTTAATGACACTTTTGAAATGGTAAAAACAAAAGACAAGAGAGGGGACGGAGGAGAAATGAGAGTGAATTTGAACTTAACAGAAAAAGAAAAATGCAGGAAAAACAAAAAGGGAACTGGAGGTACCTACAACTGGATAGGCAAGCCTTGAGGTCATCCCTTGAGCCACAAATTTTGAACGAAATGGGTCTTAATCATGTGTTTTCAGGCAAAAACACATGAATGAGATCAATTTCGACCTCAATCTCACGATTTGGGTTTTTTGAGAAATCAGGGTTCATCTCTGATCTGAAATTTGAAGGGTTTCAAGGGTGTTTGAGGGGTTATGCGTGGGGATTTGGACTGAGGTAGGGACAGGGGTTTAAGGGTGTGAATTTGGGAGCGGTTGGGTGGCGGCGCCACCGGACACGGCAGAGGTGACTGTTAGGGTTTCATGGAGTCGAGGAGTTCTAGCAATATTCGAGGGAAACTAATGGTGGTATGAGTATGAGGGGGAAGAGGCGTAGCTTTGGTGTAAATTGAGGGGCCATCGAAGACCGGCCGCCGCCATAGGGCGATTTCTAGTGACGACATGCGGTGGTTTGAAGCGGCGCTGGGTTTGGGTCTCTGAGGGTACATGAGAGATGATGGGGGGGGGGAGGTGGGGCGTTTGGACATATAAGTATTATTTCCACCATAGTTCCAAGCTGTTGGATCAAGTTACCTCGACGACCCAGATCTGAAGTTGATGAAACGATGTTGTTTTGGTCGTGGGGGGTGCTGGATCGGGTTGGGGTGGATTGGGCTGGGTTGGAACGGGTCTTTGTGCACTTGGGCTGAAGTATTTGAACAAAAATGGCCCAATTTTGGGTCTTTTATTAAGAAGACTTCCTTTTCTTTTTAATTTCTTTTTCTTATCTTTTCCAAATTAAACTAAAAACCCTGAATTAATTCTAAAAACTGAATTAACCTACCAAATCCAATTAATTAACTCTAATAATTGTCACAAACTAATCAAATACCAAATTAAAAAGAGAAACTACCAATATTCCAAAAGTTAAAATTAAAACAAAAGTAAACTATTTTTGTGATTTTTGTAAAACTGCTAATTGCTAATTAATTCCAAAAATAAGTAAAATTAAACCCCAAATGCAATGCATATTTTTTATATTTTTATATGAATTAACATGCACGGACAAAATGCAAGCTATTAACATAAAATACCACAAAAATCCACAAAATTGTAAATAATAAAAGGCAATATTTTGTTTTGAAATTATGGGAGTAATTCATATAGGGCAAAAATCACGTGCTCAAATCTGCCCCTCTTTGCTCGGAAACACGAAGAGTTTTCGTGCAAAGATAAGTGAGCGGATACGAGCATTTTTACCCTCTTGAATACTCCATGTGAAGAATTTTTTGAAAGATTTGACCGCACCCTGCTTCGGAGGTTGCCTACATATCTTTGGCTAAAAAGGAATCAGGTTAGTATAGTTCGGGAGTGTCTGGTAGTTGGGACTACCATAAAGTTATGATCTCACTGTTGTTGCTGTTGCTGCTACTGCTTGCCGATCCCTCTTATTACACCATGTCAAAATAAAAACAATTTAGACTAACTATGATCTATGAATTACAGAAATCCTATCTAAATCTTCACACTTGCTCTTGTATTTCCTGTTGCCTTGTTGTCTTGTATCCTCTCGGTGAAATCCATTGTTGCCACTTTGAATTGTAAACTGATATGTTTTTCCTTTCCCTCAGACTGCTGAACTGGATATGTATTTCCTATGTTATACGAGCGAGCTCCCGACTTCAAAACTTGAAATGTATGCCTCTGTTATATGGGCGGGCTCCCGACTTCAAAACTTGAGAATGTATGCCTCTGTTATACGGGCGGGATCCCGACTTCAAAACTTGAAAATGTATGCCTCTGTTATACGGGCGGGCTCCCGACTTCAAAACTTGAAAATGTATGCCTCTATTATACGGGCGGGCTCCCGACTTCAAAACTTTAAAATGTATGCCTCTGTTATACGGGCGGGCTCCCGACTTCAAAACTTGACAATGTATGCCTCTGTTATACGGGCGGGCTCCCGACTTCAAAACTTGACAATGTATGCCTCTGTTATACGGGCGGGCTCCCGACTTCAAAACTTGACAATGTATGCCTCTGTTATACGGGCGGGCTCCCGACTTTAAAACTTGAAAATATATGCCTCTGTTATCCAGGCGGGCTCCTGACTTCAACAAAATAGACAAAAATAAGGAAAAATTTCTGCCCCAATTTGATAGCTGGGCACATATTACCAAACATTAATAAGAATTTGAAAACTAAAACTTGAATTGTAACACCTCTGTTCTCCAGGCGGGCTCCTGACTGCCGAAACTTGAAATGTATGCCTCTGTTCTCCTGGCGGGCTCCTGACTTCTGAAATTGAAATATATGCCTCTGTTCTCCAGGCGGGCTCCTGACTTCTACAAATTAGACAAAACAAAGAAAATTTTCTTCCCCAGTTTGGAAGCTGGGTACATGGGTGAGTGTTAACTGAATCATTCTACCAACTTTTACTAAGAATTTGAAAGTTAAGTCCTATTATCCAGGGAGGTCCTAACAACTCCTATAATTACGAACCTAAGTTATATCTTCTAAAGGTATTACTCTCACTACATCATGTTATCTACAAGGGTTTTTGAACTACATCCTATTATCTAGGAAGGTCCTGAATACTCCTAATTGAATCCTATCTTAATCGTGCAAACTTTGAAACCCACTTATATTCCTTTGAGATACATTTATGCCAAATTATGCTTCTCATAATTGTTTTGAATTTTAACTAAACCACACTTCCCAGAAGTTCCTGAGAGTTTACGGTCAGACCTATTTTGGTGCTTGCTCTTTCCCCTACGGAGGGTTTCTCCGAAACAAACAAATTTTCTGCCCTTGTTTCACTCAAAGAAAATTTGTCAGTTTAAAATGGTGGTTAGTTCATGGAATTCTTGCTGAAAAATCTTTCCACTGCATTGTTTTATTTTGACCGGCTTCCTCGAACTGGCCCCGAACTGCTTGACTTTCTGACTGCCTTTCAAACCCCCTGACCTTCGACGACCCAAGTGTCCTAAACCTATGCTGTTGTTTCACACCTCTGACCCCTTTATCTGAACCTTTGCATTTCCCATGACATTACCAAATCATTCCACCGATGAAACTTCCGATGATTTCCTGTATTCCACCTTACATCATGTTGTCTTTGACATGCCCTGACCACGTTATGATTTACAATTTTGGAAGTTGGTAGTAAGCTTTGAAATCCTTTTCCACTTGCTTTGTATCACAACTAACATTGAAACATATTAGACAGATAAACCTCAAAGAAAATGAAATGCAATGATTTTACGAGTTAAGGATAAGAAGAATCCAAAACCGGATGACTGCTAAAAGAGAAGGAAAAGAAACTTATCTGACCGGATTAGCTGGTACCAATGGTCATGACATGTATTTCGGACTAGTCGGCCCAATCTTTCAACCAATCAAATTCCAATTTCCATACCTCGTTGCCTCAGAATTTCCATAACTTAATTACTTTACCCAAACCTTGACCTTGTTAATCCCGCAGTGCCTTGAAACAATTTTCCACCAACAAACCTCTCTCATTTGTTCACTTTTAAACTCACTTTCGCCTCAAGGTGCCCGTGAGGTTTTTCACCAATATAAGACTCTCTCATTTCAATTTCAATCAACTCACGTCGCCTTACGGTTCCTGTGAAGGTTTTCACCAATAAGACTCTCATTTTATTTCTCTCAGCTCCCATCGCCTTACGGTGCCCGTGAGGGTTTTCACCAATAAGACTCTCGCATTTTTTATCTTTCCTACTTGAACCAGAGTGTTGCCCCTGACATGAATTACCTTTACCTGCTTGACTTGGCATTTCTCAAAGGCTGATCAGAATGACTTTCTTTGGACCGTAACGTGGGCTTTTGGACGGGGTTAGAAAGAAAGGGTATAAAAGGCTCAAACAATTCAAATGGGTTAAAATTTTCAACTTTCGGAATTATATTTCTCACAACAACCACAACTTCTGCCCCAGTTTTTGCTTGGGGACTTTTGGATTTTATTTTGATGGGACCGAACTGTGAGACTACTTACGTATCCTTAAAAGGAATTAGGTCGAATGTAGTTCATGTCATAGGAATTATTTTGTTGTTGTGATTTTTCTTTCTCTTCTCTTTCTTTTTGTTTTCTGTTCTTCTTTTCTTTTTCTTTTTTTTTTCATTTTTCTTTTCTTTTCTTTTCCTTTCTTTTATCTTCTTTTTTTACATTTTTCTTCTTCTTTTCTTTTCTTCTTCTTTCTTCCTTTTTTTCCACTTACTTATCCTCCGCACTTGCTTTTCTGAATTGTGCCATTGATTCCGAAAGAGGGGTATGAAAGAAAATAAATAAGTCTCAAAAGGGGTGACAAGGAGTAAAGTATTCAAATAGCAGAACAAAACGCCTTTGTCATTTCAATCTTCAAAATATGCCAAATACAAACAAATACAATTAAACAAAGAACTCATACATAGTATCTCTTGACTGCATCGGAATTGATAGCCATTTCTATATATTTTCCTTCCACATATGTTAAATATAGTGCACCATTAGACAACACTCTGGTTACAACAAAGGGCCCCTGCCAGTTTGAGGCGAACTTTCCTTTTAATTCAGCCTGATGAGGCAAGATACGTCTCAGCACTAACTGTCCCACTTCAAACTTCCTCGGACGCACTTTCTTGTTGTGTGCTCTTGCCATTCTTTGTTGGTACAATTGGCCATGACATACTGATGCCAATCTTTTCTCATCGATCAAACTCAACTGTTCCAGGCGGGTTTTCATCCATTCATCATCATCGATCTCAGCCTCCGCGATAATTCGAAGGGACGAGATTTCCACTTCTGCGGGTATAACTACTTTGGTGCCATACACCAATGAATAAGGAGTCGCCCCTACTGAAGTTTGAACGGTGGTGCGGTACCCCAACAATGCAAAAGGTAGCTTTTTATGCCACTGTCCAGAACCTCCCACCATTTTTCGAAGTATCTTTTTTATATTCTTGTTGGCCGCCTCAACTGCTCCATTTGCCTTAGGGCGGTACGGGGTAGAATTGCGATGGGTAATTTTGAACTGCTCACATGTCTCTTTCATCAAATGACTATTAAGATTAGCTCCATTGTCTGTAATGATCACCTTTGGTATCCCAAACCTGTGACGCCTCGCAGTATTACGTCGATGTTATACTCTACAGTATTATATTACGATTATGTTACGCTTTGCGGTATTAAGTTACGACAGTATTGCACCCAACAGTATTACATTACGGTGATGTTACGCTTTGCAGTATTAAGTTACGACGATGTTGCACCCTACAGTATTATACGTTGAATTTGTCGTAAGGTAATTGACATCAGTCCAAAGATTATTTGGAGATTATAAGGATTATGCTATTCCACAAATGATTAGTAAATTCGTGAAGGTGAAAGGGGGAGCAAGTCAAAGAAAATAAATTTTGTTCAAGTTTGGTATTTTGGGGTAAAATACGGCCCGAGATAAAATACCCGGTATTTGTGGACTAGTACCATACAAGGTACCACATGAACATAATAGTAAGGTGTATAAGGTATGTGAAAAGTAAGTAATATTTTAAGTAAGTGGAAATAATTCTCAATTTTACGGGTAATTAATTAATTACTGGATAAAGGACATTACCTAATTAATTGGGGATATATTTGGATAAAGATTAAATTTTTTCACCCCACCCCCATGTGGCAGCCCATGAAGTGGTAAAAAAAGCCAATAAATGACTCATATGGTACATGAAAAAGTGTCACATTATTAGAGTATTAAGTCATGACTCATGTATGTTAATTTCTTGGATTCATCACCAACCTGTCCATATCAATCTCTAACTTTGACATAACAATCAGCACGTACTCTAAAGCTTTTCTAAACTTAGAATTCTTTCCAATTACAAAGTTTCCTAACATATTCAACAAGAGTTCTTACAGAATCTTCAACAAAATTCATACGTGATTTCTTACACTACAAATTCCTACATGATTTGTTCAACCAAGGAGATGTTTTTAGCACATTATTCACGTTAGATTTTTTGATCCTAAGAGAGTACGATACAACCTTTTTCAAGAATATCATACGAATTTTTCCCTACTTTAGGTATGTTAAGGCTATCCCTTCTTTATTTTGGCATGATCCATACAATACGAACGAAACGTGCAAATGCACAAATTCCATATATGACTCTATTCATAGAAGTATTAGAAGTGCCTATGTTCTTGAATTTCCATATGTATTATTATTCCATCGTCTGTTCATGGGTCTCAGAAAATACGTAAAATGATGTTATGATATCAATCAAAGGTATAATGGTCTTATGACGTATCGAGAGATTTTGTTATTATATTTCATATGCATTTCATGCATTTATACATGTACATTGACCCATGACTCTGACGACGTTATATATGCGTATATATGTATATGGGATATGGAAAAATTTTATGGCGTTATATACGCACCACCACCTGATCAGCTGGTATATGATGATGATATTGCCCACAGTGGCTGAAATATGATTCAAACGGCGTTATATACGCATATATGTGTATGTATTCAAATGGCGTTATATACGCATATATATGTATGTATTCGAACGACATTATATACGCGTATATATGTATGTATATATATGTATATGGGATATGGGAAATGTTATGGCATTATATACGCACCACCACCTGATCAGCTGGTATACGATGATGATTTTGCACACAGTGGCCAATATGATATGATGGGATGCCCTCAGAGGCTATGATGTTATGAAATATGTACCTATGCACGACATGACATTCATACGCATATGCATGACGCTAAAGGTAATTTATGATTTACAAAGTTATTCAGACTTACAAGTTGAGTCATGTACTCTATATTTCTTCCATGTCTTGTATGTATCTATTTATGTGCTTTACATACTCGGTACATTATTCGTACTGACGTCCCTTTTGCCTGGGGATGATGCGTTTCATGCCCGCAGGTCCTGATAGACAGGTCGAGAGCCCTCCAAGTAGGCTATCAGCTCAGCGGAAGATGTTGGCGCGCTCCATTTGCTTCGAAGTTGCGTATTTGGTTAGTATGATTTAGTCGTCTATTGTTTAATTTGGCGGGACTCTATCCCGACCTTTGTGACACTTATGTATTCTTAGAGGCTTGTAGACATATGTCTTGTACGTGAAAGATTTTACGGTCTTGTCGGCCGATGTCTTGAGTTTTTGAATAATCATGTTGGCCTATTAGAGCCGTATGTCATGTGTATGTAATAAGAAAGATACGTTACATTGGTACTCAGTTGAGTAAGGTACCGGGTTCCCGTCGCGGCCCATCAGTTTGGGTCGTGACAAAACTGACAGATAATGTTTGAATGCACAAAATCCACCATAACTTTCTTAGTTACAGACTTGAACGTTTTAGCCTCTACCCACTTGGTAAAACAATCTATAGCCACCAAAATGAACCTGTGCCCATTTGACGCTACTGGCTCGATTGGCCCAATGACATCCATGTCCCATGCAACAAAAGGCCACGATGCGGACATCGTGTGTAATTCTAATGGTAGAGAATGAATCAAATCTCCATGCACTTGGCACTGATGATATTTGCGTACGAAACTGATGCAATCCCGCTCTATAGTAAGCCAATAATGCCCTACTCGGAGATTTTTTTTTGCCAGAACGTACCCACTCATATGCGGTCCATAAACTCCAGAATGTACCTCAGTCATGATAGCTATGTCCTTCCTCGCATCAATGCATCTTAACAGCCCAAGATCCAGAGTTCTTTTGTACAACACCCCTCCGCTGAAGAAAAACCCGCTTGCCAACCGTCGAATTGTTCTTTTCTGATCACCTGTGGCCTGTACCGGATACACCCCCATCCTGCTATATTCCTTGATGTCATGAAACCACAGCTCACCGTCAAGTTCTTCTTCCACCACATTACAGTAAACATGCTGATCGCGGACCTGAATCTGCAAAGGGTCCACATAAGCCTTATCCGGATGATGCAACATTGATGCCAAAGTAGCCAACGCATCGGCAGCCTCATCATGAATCCTTGGAATGTGCCTGAACTCTATTAATTGAAACCGTTGACAAAGATCATGCAAACATTTTCGGTATAGTATAAGCTTTAAGTCCCGTGTTTCCCATTCTCCTTGAATTTGGTGTACCAGTAGGTCTGAGTCACCTAGGACTAAGACTTCCTGGACACACATATCTACAGCTAACCTCAGACCCAAGATACATGCCTCATATTTTGCCATGTTGTTAGCATAATAGAAACGAAGCTGAGCCATTACAGGGTAGTGCTACCCTGTTTCAGAAATAAGTACTGCTCCTATTCCCACGCCTTTCATGTTTGAAGCCCCATCAAAGAAAAGTTTCCATCCCGGCTTCTCAACTTGTTCTAAATCCTCAATATGCATCACCTCTTCATCGGGGAAATAAGTCTTCAAAGGTTCATAATCCTCATCAACTGGATTCTCAGCCAAATGATCCGCCAAGGCCTGTGCTTTCATTGCAGTCCGAGTTAAGTAGACGATGTCAAACCTTGTAAGCAGGATCTGCCACTTTGCAAGCCTCCCTGTGGGCATAGACTTCTAAAAGATATACTTCAACGGATCCAAACGATATATGAGGTATGTAGTATAAGATGACAAATAATGTTTTAGCTTCTGTGCCACCCAAGTTAGGGTGCAACATGTCCTCTCAAGATGAGTATACTTAACCTCGTAAGATGTGAATTTCATGCTGAGATAATAGATAGCATGCTCCTTTCTGCCAGTAACATCATGTTGCCCCAGTACACAACCAAATGAATTATCCAAAACCGTCAAATATAGAATCAAAGGCCTCTCTGGTTCTGGCAGTACCAACACGGGTGGGTTCGACAAATACCCCTTTATCTTATCAAAATCCTCCTGACAGTTATCCGTCCACTTGACTACAACATCTTTCTTTAACAGTTTGAAGATTGGCTCACAAGTTGTCGTGAGCTGAGCAATGAACCTACTGCTATAATTCAATCTCCCCAACAAACTCATCACCTCGGTCTTGTTCCTCGGAGGTGGCAATTCCTGGATAGCCTTGATTTTTGACGGGTCCAGTTCAATACCCCGGCGATTGACTATAAATCCCAACAACTTTCCAGACGACACCCCGAAAGCGCACTTTGTAGGATTAAGCTTGAGATTGTACTTGCGAAGCCTTTGGAAGAACTTCCTCAGATCCCTAACATGGTTAGACTACTTTCTAGACTTTACGATCACATCATCCACGTACACCTCAATTTTCTTATGTATCATATCATAGAATATTGTCGTCATTGCCCTCATATAGGTTGCCCCAGCATTTTTCAAACCAAACGGCATGACCCGATAACAGTATGTTCCACACGACGTGATGAATACCGTCTTTTCTGCATTTTCCTCGTCCATTAGAATCTGGTGATATCCCGCGTAACAATATACAAAGGAAACAATCTCATGTTTGGCACAATTATCAATCAATATATGGATGTTTGGCAGTGGGAAGTTATCCTTAGGAATGGCATTTTTAAGGTCTCGATAATCAACACACACTCTGGTCTTGCCATCCTTCTTTGGTACATGCACCACATTGGCTAACCAGGTGGGATACCGCGTGACCCGAATGACTTTCGCATCGAACTGCTTGGTGACCTCTTCTTTGATTTTTACACTCATATCCGTTTTGAACTTTCTCAGCTTCTGCTTGATAGGAGGGAATGCCGGGTCAGTGGGCAATTTGTGAACCACTAAATCAGTGCTTAGACCCGACATATCATCATACGACCATGCAAAAACATCTTTGTATTCTAACAATGCTTTGATTATCTCCTCCCCGAGTTGTGGTTCCAGATGAACACTTATTTTAGTTTCACGTACATTATCTTGGTCCCCTAGTTTAACTGCTTCTGTGTCATTTAGGTTAGGTTTGGGGTTTTCCTCAAAGTGGCTTAATTCCTTACTAATTTCTTCATAGGCCTCGTCATCAACATATTACAACTCATCATGACACTCAATTTATTGTATTATTATTTCCGAGTTAGATTGGCTTTTAAAACTGGGCCGAAGATTTCTCATGCATGTCATGTCATTGATATCAGCATAAAACGAACTGTACAAAGAAGAAAAGAAAATAAAAAATAAAATTAGGAATGAAGAAAGAAAAGACAATTGTATTTCATTGAATATAAAGATAATAGGGCTTTAAAACATCCAACTGGATGGAACATAAAATCTGAACTACAAACCCTGGAATAATCCAGACAACAAAAGAAAATCAAAAATCACTACCAAGACTCCCTCCAAATAGGAAGAGGAGTAGCTTCCCAGTTGTTTACTTTTGCACATAGTCCGACGAACTGCACATCTGCCTTGTTTAACCCTTCCCCAGCCTCAACCATATTAACCTCAGAGAATAACCATTCGAACCCCTTGTCCAAGTCTCCGTCAGCACTAATCAATGACCCAGGAACCTTTGACAATAGTTGCCTTCTGATACCCGGTTTGATGAAAGATCTGGACAAACGCGGGATTGGCTTGGGAAAGACCCATGCCCTCTTTTTCATTTTGCGAGCCCGTCTTACATCCGCAGCTGTGGGTTTGAACCCCAATCCAAAAGTATCCAGATTCTTGGAAAGAGAAACTGCTTGTACAATGCCTTGAAGAGCAGCACCCAAACCTTTACCCGGTATGAACCTATTCTTTAACATCTCTAAAGCCACCATGATAGTTGCGGATGTTATTCTAGGAACTGGGATGCTTTTCCCCTCTAGGACCTTTTCCACTGAGACTGTGTCAAAGACTTGGTAGACCCATGGCCCCTTGTCATCGTCAACTTCTATGAAAGGCACAATGGCATCACTTAAAGCGCACATATTGTCTTCACCGTGCACTACAATCTCCTGTCTGTCCCACTCGAACTTAACCATTTGATGCAATGTAGAAGGCACCGCCTTGGTGGCATGGATCCATGGTCGCCCCAGCAAGAGGTTATAAGAGACCGCCACGTCTAGTACCTGGAACTCCATGGTGAACTCCACTGGCCCGATTGTCAATTATAGTATTATGTCGCCCACTGAATCTTTGCCCCCCACCAACGACCCCCCGCACACAAATGCTATTTTTATGAATTATATCATTATCGAACTTCAGCTTGTTCAACGTGGACAAAGGACAGATGTTTGCACTAGACCCATTGTCAACCAGCACTCGGGTGACTACAGAATCCTCGCACTTCACTGTCAGATAAAGGGCCCTATTATGTTCCGTGCCCTCCATGGGAAACTCATCATCGGAGAAGGTCACTCTATTCACCTCAAAGATTTTATTTGCTATCTTCTCTAAATGATTCACCGAAATCTTATCAGGGACATAGGCCTCATTCTGTATTTTCATCAACGCCCTGCGATGCTCATCTGAGTTGATCAGTAATGAAAGCAATGAGATCTGGGCCAGTGTCTTCCTTAACTGTTCAACAATAGAGTAATATTGCAATTTCATCTTTTTCAAGAATTCTTCTGCTTCCTTTTCTGTAACGGCTTTCTTAACCAATACCGGGTTGTTTTTGGGGACCCTAGATTTTCTTAACTCTTCGGGGGCAAAGCACCTTCCCGAACGAGTCAGACCCTGCGCCTCACAAACTTTCTCTTTGATTTCTTTCCCCTTATATGTCACCATCACCTGTTCATAACTCCAAGGAATGGCTTTATTGTTGATCACTGGCAACTGAGTTACTGGATTTATGATAACAGGCTCTATGCGAGCTCCCTTCACGACCACTACGGGTTTGTTTGCTACCCCTTGTACCACCACTCTTTCTTGTTCTGGTTTCATGGCAACAATGCTCGATGACCCTTTCTCGGCTACCACAGCTGGCTTACCGTCCACCCCTTTCAACTGGACCACCACTTTCCCACTGGTTAAATTTTTCTTTGAAATGGTTTCGCTAGCACGGATCATCATTACTGTTTGCGAGGGTTTCTTGGGCTCCCCTCCCTTGTGTATCAATTCAATCATGTGGGCCTCATGGTGAGCCGGAGACGGATTCTGATTGATATTCGGTGCCTCTGGGGCCTGAACCTCGATCTGGTGAGTGTCAATGAGTTCTTGCACAGCTATTTTCAGTTTCCAACACTTTTCTGTATCATGTCCGGGTGCCCCCGAACAGTATTCACAACTTACTGAGCGGTCCAGATTTCTAGGAAGGGGATTTGGCATTTTGGGCTAAATTGGATTCAACATGCCTAACTGCCTCAATCTGTGAAAAAGATTGGTATATGATTCTCCTAGCGGAGTGAATGTCTTTTGTTTTTGTGCTCTTTCATTCCTGAAGGCTTGGTTTGAACGGAAACCTATTCCCGGGGGATTTCTGTAGGCCTTTGGGGGTGGATAGGTGTTTTGTGGAGCTGGATATGAGTTTTGGGGAGCCGGTGCACGACATTGCGCGTGAGCCGGAGGCTGGGTATAGGTTTGAGCATGGTGGACGGAAAAATATGGATCTGGCGGTGGGTAGTAGTGTTGTGGAGGGCTATATAGAGTGTAGGGGTAATTTTGGTGGTGGGGTTGGGGTTAGTTGTAGTAGGGTGAAGGGCCTCTAGATCCGGACCAGGCTCCAGACTCAACTGTTGCAACCCCTTCTTTATTCTTCTTCCCAAGCACGCCCCAATGCCGCTTTGGATGGCCTGGGTGGTTGGTTTGATCGCTGAATAGCTCATGATTTTATTAGATTTAAGTCCTTCCTCAACCATACCTCCCATCTTTACAACTTCATTAAAAGATTTGCCTATTGCTGTTACCAAGTGACCAAAATAAGTCGGCTCCAAAGCCTACAAAAAGTAATCAACCATCTCACTCTCTTTCATTGGAGGGTCGACCCTGGCGGTCAGCTCCCTCTAGCGGAACCCATATTCCCTAAAGCTCTCCCGGGGCCTTTTCTCGAGTTTTATCAGTGACAAACGGTCTGGAACAATTTCAAGGTTGTACTGGAAATGGCAGGCGAATGCTTGTGCCAAGTCATCCCAGGTGTACCATCTACCATGGTCCTGTCGCGTATATCATTCCATTGCAGACCCACTCAGACTCTGGCTGAAGTACGCCATCAGTAACTCATCTTTTCCACCTGCCCCTCTCATCTTGCTACAGAATCCCCTCAGGTGGGCTACCAGGTCACCATGCCCGTCATACAGATCGAACTTAGGCCTTTTGAACCCTGCTGGTAACTGAACATCCGGAAATAGACACAAATCCTTATAGGCCACACTAACTTGGCCACCCAATCCTTGCATATTCCTGAAGGATTGCTCCGGGTTTTTTACTTTTCGAAACATCTCTTCCTGCTCCGGGCACTTAAGCGGCTTTTCAATTTCTGTCGGGAGCTCAAAGTGAGGGGTGTAAGGATATGGCTCAGGAGCTTTAAAGGTAGGCTCAGGAGGATAGTATTAGCTGTCATGAGTTTGAAACAGTGGCTTACTGGAAGATCTTTGCAATGTGGCAGTTGGAGGAACCACAAAGACATGGGTGATTGGTGGAGGAGGGTTTTGTTTGGGTGGTGGAGCTTGGGGAGGGTAGGAGGTGGTTCCATAGCTCTGTTGGTAGAAAGGGAAGGCTGGAGATGAATTCACAGTAGGAGGCTCCTAAGACTGAGCCAAAGGTGGGACATAGGCTGGATTGGCGGGATAAACTGATGTCGGCTGCCCTTTAGCCCAGACCTCATGCATTTCGGCCATTTGCTGCTTCAATTTATACATTTCTTCCTTCGTTGCATTAACATCCACCACCTCTACCTCTTTTGATGGGTCCACAATACTGGTATCTAGTTCCTGGCCTGTCACTTTTAGCTTGTCTCTTGATCGGGTGTTGTAGGAATAGGTTGCCAGAATGCCAATAAACTAACAACCTTCCTGTACTCAATACATCAACAACAACTTGGTTAGTGGTTAGGGTTTTAACAGATTTGATAACCGCACATTTGGGGAATGAATGTACCTAAGCAGTTAATGGTTTCTATTATGCATTTGCTCGACTGCTTGCGTCATCCCGGCTTTTCCTTATTTCCAATTGCAAACTTCTCTTCTTTTTTCTCTTTTTCCTTTCTTTCTCTTTCTTTTATTTGTTCTTGCCTTTGTTTTCTCTTTTTTCTTATTCCCTCTTGTTTTGTCGTTGTTCCTTTCTTTTAGTTTCTGTTTTCTCTCTTTTGTTTTTCTTTCCTCTCTTGTTTTTCACCCCTTTTTTTCCTTTCATTTCCTTTCTTATTTTTCCTATCTTTTCTTTTCCTTCCTCTTTTGTTTTCTTCCTATTTTCCTTCTCTTTTTCCTTTTTCATTTGGTTACGGTCGAATCCTATGGAGATTGCCTACATAGCATGACCCCGCATGAATCAGACCAAGCGTAGTTCTTGCAGATAAATGTAAAATAATAAAAAAAATTGGAATTTCAATTTTTCATAAAACAAAATTGATTACAAAGACTCGAAAACTAACAGACTTAAACAAGAAACTTTGATTAAAGACGGAATACTGACTCGAAAAACTACTAAATCACATAATAAGAAAATACAGACTCCGATACAAACTGGCAGACTTTAATGGAAAGGAAATACAGACTCAAAAATCACGAATACATTAGCACTTCAATTACTCCTGGGACACGCGGGGCATCATTCGGCCTTGTCGCGGGTCGGCTAGATAAATCCCCTTGGAGGTGGTGGAGGTCTTCCATTACCCGACGAAGAAAAGCATCGTGGTGGCGAAAAACATAGACTTGGTTATATCCTCACAGCTGCTGCACTTCGTGGCGATGTAATGGGCGATTGTCCTGATTCTCTCTCTTATGACACCTTTCTCTTGTAATAACCGCCCAATCTGCTCAGTTCTGGCTCCCAAAGTTTGTTCGGCTACCTGATTATGCTCTCGGAGCTGTTGCAAATCGTTTTCTAGTTGTGCCATTGCTGCATAACACTGTTCCCTTTCAACCTTGAAGTCTTTTGCCTGTCTGATTTTCTTATTTTCTGCGGCGATGACCTTTTTCTTTAGCCCTACGACCTCATTGTCGTATTCTTATTTCAACTACTTAACCAGACGGACTCGTTCTGCCTCATTTTCAGCCAATTATTTTCGAACCCAAGCTAGTTCTCTTTCTGCTTTGTTCAGATCAAAACTATAGTCATTCACTTTCTGCCTCAAATTATTTATCAGTTTTGCATCTTTGGCACTTCGGACAGGGTTTTCTGCCGCTATTTTCATTTTCTAAATTTGGGCTCGAAGAGCCTCATTTTCTTCAGCTAGTTTCTTCTTTTCGCCTTCATCCGCGGCGGCCTACAAATCTTTCTGAAATTGCAAATCCATGACCTGCTTCTCCAGTTTGCCTATTGCAGCCCTGTACGTGTGTTCTTTAGCCAACCAGTCCCATTGTTCCTGCGACGCCTCGATGAATTCCTGGACATGGGGCCTCTTGGTAGGTCTCTCGAACTCAATTTATCTCCTGTACCAAGCAAGGTATCCTGGCAACACTTCACCCCTGGACCGATCTCGTACACAAGTATCTGCTGTTAAGTACTGACATTCATTCCAAATTTTGCGAACTACTGCTTCATGAAATTGACCATCAGACCCGATCTGAACTACTTGGCCACTGAGATCCTCATCCTTCGGGACTATTTGGCATCTTCCTAACTGCCTCAGAACTCGATACGGGGTATAAGGATGAATACTCCTAAGTCCCATCAGTAGAAAATGAGGTCCGGTGACTGGTATATATATGACTTCATCCACAGATAACTACCCAAATGTCCACTCTATCTGTTATGCAGTGACGGAACGGAGGCGTGTTACCCATTCTGCGACCCCCTCTGGTAAGCTAATCCTCTTAACCTTCGTAGCCTCTATGCATGTCTTCTCTGATGACCCATAACTCATAAATCGGGGATGATTTCATAAGTGCTCGATCATCCACATCTGCAGCAGCACATTACAACCCTAAAAAAAGTCCCATCCGGCTTTGCAAACAGTAAGAACGCGGAAAATCTCAGCTACTATCATGGGTGCGAGGGTGTTGTTGGCCTGAGTAAGCAAAGTACTAACAACCCCACATACTCAGATGTCAATATTTTTGTCTTTTCTAGGAAACACCAGAAGTCCTAGAAAGGCCACCATGAACGCAACATGCCTATGTTCCTCCCATTTAAGGCGGTTTCCCTTGCTACAAATTTTGTTCTCCGGTTTGTTGAACCCTCCTATATGAACATATCTTTTGTATATAAATGGCAGCTTACAAAAGCCAGCTGCCAGGTCCGAGTTGTGTACCACCCTGCTTATTTTCAAAGAATCCAGGAACCTGTGTACGGCTACAATCCTTGGAGCAATCAGGTA
Organism: Nicotiana sylvestris; assembly: GCF_000393655.2. NCBI lineage: Eukaryota > Viridiplantae > Streptophyta > Magnoliopsida > Solanales > Solanaceae > Nicotiana > Nicotiana sylvestris. Next base: position 9,938,570 of record NC_091059.1, read on the forward strand.
TTGGTGCCTCAGAGGAACCTTGGGACCCCCGATGTATCCAGATATCTCTTCTAATGTTGGGTTAAGTTCAAAATCTGAGAAGTGGAATACATTGTGAGCTGGGTCCTAGCATGTGACTAAGGCCCTTATGATGTCTCCCCTGGATATAATCTCCAACAGTCCAGGAAGGCCCCCAAGTATTTCTTGACCTCGTCTTGCCCTTCTCCACCTAAATCATTCCACCGCAGCCGCAACTCCAAAGGGATTTTACTTATGATTGAGGAAGGTTCATTTTGGGATTGTGCTCATCCTGCACATTTATTAAGGTGATTAAGCAAAATAGTCATGATTTTATTCTATTTGACTCCAAAATCAAAATTGACACCTTTTTTGTATTTTTAATTCTAAAACCAAAAACCCAGATTTACCGATACGGCCTTTTAGCACTTCCGGAGGAAGATTTTAAGGTTGTGCCCGCTAACTGGCCAAAAAATTGGAAAAAGACCAAAGGTGACTGTTTATGCAAAATCAGCCTTCCGGCGTCCCTTTCGGGAACATTCAGCTATTTTCGACAAAAATGCATTACCTCACCTATTTACAATAAAAAATAAAATTTTGTTCATTTCGGGCTACTTTTGCAAAAAAAGAAGAAGAGAAGTTGGACCCGATGGGGGTTGCCTACGTATCTCACGCCCTGTGAGAATCAAACTGGACAAGACTTTTTTCATTCTCTTTTTCATTGGCAAATAAAGCAAACTATTTTGAAAACAAGGCAAAATAAAACTATTTTTGAGAACAAGACTTTTTTTTCTTTTTTCATTAGCAAATAAAACAAACCATTTTTGAAAACAAATTTTCCTTTTCCATTTTTTTTTTCATTTTTCTGAAAAATTCGGTTGAGTTTCGGCACTATTTGGACATTGATTTTTCAAAACAGGCGATTAACTCTCTTTACCCTCATACTGTTATTTCTCTTTTTCTCAACTTTTCCCAAATATTCAAAAGCCGGTCAACATGCAAGTCCGAAACAAATAAATGCACACGTAGCACGTAAGATGCATCAGGATGGTCTTTTTCTGTGACGACTCGACCCGTCGCCTCGTGAGTTACTGCCCCGTCCATCCCATTTCCTGCTTCCTCATGTTTCATTATCGGCATTGGGTGCATTAAAATTGACTTGGAGTGATTTTGATAAGAAATGAGACAATTAGTCTCTTTAAGGGAAGGTTGGTTTGGAAAAGTCAACCGGAAGTTGACTTGAGAGTTAGAAGGCTCGAAATTGATTTATGATGATTCGGTTAGTTTCGGGGGATGATTTAAGGTTTAGGAGATCAATCGGAAGTAATTTTGGAGGTTCGGTGTAGAAGTTTGCCTATTTTGGCGAAGTTAGGATTTTAGTGATTTTCGGTTGATAGGTGATATTTTGATCCAACAGTTGATGTAGCTTCATTATGTGATTTGGAATGTGTGCGCAAAAATTTTATGTCATTCGGAGGTGATTTGGTCGGGTTTTTGATCAAATGCGTATTTTGGAAGTTTTGGAAAAACTTAGGCGTGAATTCGATGTAATTTGATGGTTTTGGTGTTGTTTGAGGTGCTTTGATGATTGGAACAAGTCTCAATAATGTTTTAAGATATTTTTGTGCTTTTGGTTGAGGCCCCGGGGACCTCGGGGTGATTTCGGATGGCTAACGGGAACTTTTGAAGTTGGAAATTTTCATAATAGACGAAGTTGTAAATGAGTGCGCACAAGACCTTACTTTAAATGATCTTATATCCAGTTATATAAGGAGTTGGGTGATGAACAACCTATAAAATTAAATCCCTTCGAATCTAGTTTCTAACGCAACAAACCGTTCGTCATTCGGACATTCCTACGCAAAGTTATGATCAAATTACCAAAGCAGCGCAGAAAATTGCACTACCGCGGCGCCCGGCGCGCCGAGCCTGTATAAATTCCAGTATGGTCCGAAATTTCATTTCCAGAAACATTTTGCACTGACTCCCCGTGCCCCGCGGCGCCCCACGCGGCGCGGTAGTACAAAAAATAGGGTTTTAAGACCCGAATCCCATTTTATTTAACTCGTTTGGGGTTTGTTATTTTGGGATTTTCTGGAGCTTTTAGAGAGAGGTGAGAGCATTTTATAGATATAAGGAAGAACCCAACATTTAAATCATCCAAACCTTGCATAAATCTTCAAGAATCAAAGAACCCAATCATAAGTTCTTAATCAAAGAGGTAAGGTTCCGTACCCTAGTCTTCAATCTCGTTTTTGGGTGATTGTTGAGTAAGAATTCATGTGAAAACTAGAGATAAGTCACTTGTGCTCATTGTTAGTCAATAATATGGGATTATCATCAAATATCCTAACTCGATTACTTATTTCGAGGTTAAATCCGAAGGTCTGAGCCTAGGGATTTGAAAATAAGAATTTGATGATTTGGAGGCCGAATTGTTGTCGGATTTTGGTAAAATTTATATGGTTGGACTCGTGGTTGAATGGGTTGTCGGATTTTGTTAGTTTTGTTGAATTTCAAAGTGTGGGCCCGGGGGACGGGTTTGAGTAATTTTGGGATTTTGATGTTAAATTGGATATTTTCGAGTGGGCTTCACTCCATTTGCATATTTTAATGATTATGTACTGACTGTGGCTAGATTTGGAGCCTTCAGAGGTCGATTCGTGCGGGCGAGGCATCGCGGGCTAGAGTTTGGACCGGATCAAGGTGAGTAATTCTTGTAAATGATATTCTGAGGGTTTGAACCCCGGATTTCACATCGTAATGCTATATTGAGGCGTGACACGCATTCTATGATGAGTGCGGGGTCGTTTACTGACGCGGATTATGACTTGGTCCATCCCGAGTGTTATTTTCTACTATATTGAGAATTGAGCTTACTACTAGGTTTGGGGCCTTGTGCCGACCTGTAGAATCCTTAGGGGATCCTTATGTGATTTTCCTCACTTGTCTGCATAAAACCATACTCTCAGCCATGTTTCAACTGTTAAAAATGTTATAAGAACTGTATTTTTAACATGAATATTGAATTAAAAGCATATAAGGGCTGAGATCCCTATAACTTGTTATGCCCGAGAGGCTGTGCATTACTTGACTGAGATGGGTCAAGGATCCGATAGTGAGGATGTTTATACTTGATATGGATCGGGTTGCACGCCGCAGCAATGATATATTAATATGGATCGGGCTGCACGCCGCAACAATGATATATTTATATAGATCGGACTGCACGCCGCAGCAATGATATATTGATATGGATCGGGTTGCACGCTGCAGCAATGATATATTGATATAGATCGGGCTGCACGCCGCAACAATGGTATATTGATATGGATCGGGTTGCACGCTGCATCAATGATATATTGATATTGAGGTCGAGAGCCTATTTGATGCCACGAGATGGCTAATATTGCGCTTGGGCTGTAGGAGACCCTCCGGAGTCTATACACACCCCCAGTGAGCGCCGTCGATGATAAATAAATGGAGCGGGCTGCAAGCCGTAGCGGGTACTAGAGTGTATTGTCATATGCATTGCATTGCACTCATGCATTTGTTCCTTATCTGCATTATCTGCCATAATAATTATGTGCTCTTATTTCATTGTTTTGTTGCTTCATACTGTTCTGAGATACTGATATTGAGCCCGAGAGGCTGATGTTGTACTTTGTGAGTTGGGAGTGAGCCCGCGGGGATGATACTGTACTGAGAGGCTGATATTGAGCCCGAGGGGCAGATTTCTGATTATTTCTTACTTGTTGAAATTATTTTCGCAACTGTTGAAAGGATCATTTTAAAAAAAAGAGGTTTTAAAACTGAGCCAAGATATTTCTAAAGATTTCACAGTTTTCACTGATTTTCTCAATTGAAGGGCTTTTCTCTGCTTCTATACAACATGACGATATGTTTTACGTGATTTCTTACCGCTCAGTTGTTATTTACTTTTATTACTCACTGAGTTGGAGTACTCACTTTACTCTCTGCACCTCGTGTGCAGATGCAGGTAATTGTTCACCCGGTAGCGGGTTTTGGGCTGATTGGAAATTTTGCTATCGTAGCTGAGCAAGGTGACCGTCAGCGTTCGCGGTACCTTATTTCTTTATTAATTCTAAATTCCATTCTGTATAATGCTGGTCTTGTATTAGTGTTTAGATTCTTTAGATGCTTGTGACTTGTGACACCCCGGTTAGGGCTGTGTTGGGTTGTATTTCCGCTAAATATATTGTTATTAAATTATCTTTGAAACTGTTTATTTATGTTTAACTATTGTTAAAAAGGCACTTTGAGTTGGTTGGCTAGCCTTGTCTTCGCGAGAGGCGCCATCACGATCGGATCGGGGTTTGGGTCGTGACATTTTTATTTTTGATACACCTATCCTAGACAGGCCTAACCCCTGTGTTGAGCCTCCAAAGTCAAATGCACATGAAGCAAACAAATGTTCCTACTAGGGATCCAGCATGAAGCTGAGTTATTCCAGGTTCAAAACCTGGGTATTTGTTCTAGACTGTGTATCCGAGCGGACAACTCGAGTCGAGGAAGGGGCTACGCACCGGGGACCCGCAAGATTGTCCAGCTTAGTAACTTGTCCGAGCCTCTTTCTTATTTCAAGGTATGACGTTAACAGAATAGGGAGTCTCGACCAGCGAGCACATCCCCGGAGACAAGAAGAGAAGGGTTTCGTAACAGTTTATATGTACCGTTCAAATAATATCAAAGAGGTAAAAAAACATCACTTAGCACATTAGGCCCAAACATGTAATAAAATCAGATAATAAACAAAGTCAAATACAACAATTATTCTAAGCTCGAATTCTTGAACCCTGAACCAAAAGTTTTGGGTTCTGTTTCCCTAGCAGAGTCGCCAGAGCTGTCACACCTCCTTTTTACCTACACCCGGAAGGGTATAAAGGAGTTTTTCTAATTAAAGGACAATCGAAACGAGATTTATTATTAAAGATTCAGAGTCACCACTTGGGAGATTTATGGTGTCCCAAGTCAGCGGTTGAATCCCGAATCGAGAAAATTATTGACTCTGTTAAATAGTCTGCGCACCATAAATCCGAGTAAAGAATTCTGTTAACTCGGGAGAAGGTATTAAGCATTCTCGAGTTCCATGGTTCTAGCACGGTCGCTTAACTATCATATTTGGCTTAATTATCTGATTTTGCACAATTATGAACTTATGTGCGAATTTCAACTTTTTACCGCTTTTATTATTATTTTTAAAGAGAATTGTAATGTCGTTAAAACATGTCTCGAACCACGTCGCATAAATGCACTCGCGGTCTTTGACATATTTCAACTTCGTTGGGATTTGGATTTGGGTCACATAAATGTGCACCCGAGTTTAGGAAAGTAGATTATAAAAATACGCGCCTAAAGCAACTACGAGTTATTAACTTTGCGAGGTCCATGAAAATTAACTAAATGACACGCCTCGTATTCTAAATATTTTAAAGACATAATTAAAGAGGGCCACGCAATTTGTCATTTTATTTTGCGCGGCGCACCTCAATTCTATTTTAAAGGCTATTTAAACTAAAGCTCGGAGTTCCATAAACTATTTGTTATCTAATATGGATTCCCTCCCCCATTGATTTAAAGGAGTTTAATTGACAGAACAAGACTAATTAGTTTAAAGAACGCAAGGGAATTCCTACTTATGTTGTGCCAAAACTAAATCAGTAATTTTAATAAAACATTAAATTGATAACGAACCACCCATATTAGATTGTGGACTGGTTGGGCTGATCAAAATCCCATGGCTGACTGCCCATTTGCCGTAGGCTCACATGTGAAATAACTGGGCTCCCAAATGAAGCCCAACTCGGTAGTCTGATGATTGCGGACAGTGCCATTACAATTGGGCCAAAAGATAGCCCAAAACATAAAACAACGAATTCATTTGAAGCCAAATGCATCACGTAAAGAAATCTGGAATCGAGTAAACATAGCTAATCTCTAATTCAAATGCAAAGCAGACTTTTAAGTCTAACATGGATTCTAAGGCAATACTAGGTGCAATAACACCATCTGTTGCACAAACTATTCACTAATTACAAAATCCCAAGGTTCACACAACTGGTATCAAAATATGGTAAGATTCAAGTACATTTAAAACCAACAGACTTGATTTGTTAATTGGCAAATTCCAAACTACTTCAAACTTTGAGAGATCAGAGAACAAACAAACACCCAATACTAAGCTAATTGGATAAGCATGATTCTCATAAAACTCATGAAAGATAAGTCAATAATAATTAAGATCAACAAATGAAAAACGAAAGACCTGCTTGCAGCCTTAAAATGAGCCTTCAGTGTTAGTTTGAGAGATCAGAGAACAAATAAACACCCAATACTAAGCTAATTGGATAAGCATGATTCTCATAAAACTCATAAAAGATAAGTCAATAATAATTAAGATCAACAAATGGAAAACGAAAGACCTACTTGCAGCCTTAAAATGAGCCTTCAGTGTTCATGTTATATCATTGACTGATATACCAAAACAAAGGGCACAAGTGAGCTAATCAGAAGAAAAAAAACAGAATAGAAAGAGATAGTTCGCAGAACATTTACTCAGATTAAAATTAATTATAAAGAGCAATGATGTAAGTTGTAGAACCCATAAATGAAATAGTAACAAGGTTAAATTCGTAGTAGAAGGCTGAAAACATATTGAAATTGCAGAATATCCATCTTCATTCATCAAATCAGTTTACACATGAGGTGGAGTGTAAAATGTACCTGGAAATGAAATAAACAGCAAAAGGTTAGCAGCTGAACAACACAACCTAGAAATAACTGAAGGAAAATCAGTTTTGAACCAAACTCCAACCAGCAGAAGGATCCAATAATGTCCAGTAATCAAATGCAACCAAAAACTCGAACCCAAACACCTGAAACCAACCAGTTTAAGCCATTTCAAACCTTCGATTATCTAAGGATTGTTTCAGAAATCAAAAATCTTCAAGAGTTTCAGAAAATTTTAATGGAACAGTGTTTTTGGATATTTTCAGCTAATTTGTTATTTTTTGGGTTTTTAGCTACCCAAAAATCTGAAATGAACTTCTCTTAGCTATCCCTTTATAGGCAGCTACTAGGGCAGCTGAAAATAGGTTAAGTTTGTCACTTTTAGACCTTTTCCAATTTTCCAATTTGCTACTTAACCCCTTAACTACTGACTTGTTGCCCAAGTTTATCCACTTAAAAGCCTGAAATTGGCTAGTAATCCCTGCTAGAAGCTTCTTCTTTCAGTTGAGAAAAGATTCTCCGCACTTAAACTACCCAAATCACCCTTGTAGCTACTTTTATTTACCCTGAACCCACCCGGGCCAACTGGCCAAGCTAACTGGGTCATAAACTCTGAATTGAATCCCTAAATGGGCTTAGTTCTACTAAGAAAGCACTCTGGCCCAAACTCTTTTAAACAAAGACCCAAACAAGCAATCACAATAACCACAAAACCTGATGAACCAACCCAACTAAAACATCACAATATTAATTTAAAACCCATTATAATACAACGAAACTCAAATCAAGAATGCAAAGTTCAAACAATCTGAATCTTAAAATTAACAGAGGCTACCGCTAATCTGAACTGAACACATGTTAAAAAACTAGAAAATGGCAATCCTAAATTAATACTAACCATTATATTAACATGACTCGATCTTAATGACACTTTTGAAATGGTAAAAACAAAAGACAAGAGAGGGGACAGAGGAGAAATGAGAGTGAATTTGAACTTAACAAAAAAAGAAAAATGCAGGAAAAACAAAAAGGGAACTGGAGATACCTACAACTGGATAGGCAACTATTTTTGTGATTTTTGTATTTTTGTAAAACTCCTAATTGCTAATTAATTCCAAAAATAAGTAAAATTAAACCCCAAATGCAATGCATAATTTTTGTATTTTTATATGAATTAACATGCACGGATAAAATGCAAGTAATTAACATAAAATGCCACAAAAATCCACAAAATTGTAAATAATAAAAGGCAATATTTTGTTTTGAAATTATGAGAGTAATTCATATAGGGCAAAAATCACGTGCTCACAAGGTCTAGCATGCTCCTTAAGGATTCTGTTTGCTGGCCTTGGTACCACTTCATCAAATTTCTCCTCTACATTGACTGGTGGTGGGATCCCAAGTGGATTAATGTCCTCTACTTCCTGGTTTTCATTTCTTCATAAGTTGCTCCTTGAGAAGACGATGTTTGTTTTTTCCTGCGCAATCGAAGATATCTTTCAATTTCAGGATCGTAATTAGCCAATTCTTTTATAGAAGAGCGGGTCATAAACTACTTAAAATTTTGAAAGTAAAAAACAATTAACATTAATTTCTAGTATAGTACTAGTAATTAATACCTAAACTAAAGTAAATTTCCAATATAAATAGTTAGTGAAGAAAAATAAATACCACAATATTATTGATAATATTACTAGTAATTACTCTAGTAAAATAAAATAAAAATATAAAACAATGAAACTAACAAGTAAGCATCAGTAGTAATACTACCAATGAATTGAAATAGTATAGTATTATTAATTATAAACAAAAGTTGTACTAGTAAATAAGAGTGATCAGTAAGAATAACATTGTAGAAGTACTAATACTAACAATAATAATATAATATTACAGAAAAATAATTATAAATAAACAATGATAAGAAAATAATAATATGTAACAACAAACTATATTGAAAAATAAGAATAAAAGTACGTCAAAGTACTGGCAATGAGAAAATATGATACAAGAGGTGATAGTACTAATAATAATTACACTAAATATAATGAAGGAAAGCTAGTGATAGCAATAATAGGAAGAAGTACGAATATAAATTTTTTTCTTTTTAAAGTGTTGTTACAAAAGAAAATGATTATATTAATATTACAGTAGTAGTTATAGTACTGCTTAGTAATTAGTGATAATAGTAACAAATAAATAACAATAATAAGGTCTCAAATCAGTAACAAAATATTTAATCTGAAGTAGATGTACGCCAATCCCCGGCAACGACGTCAAAAAATTGACGAGGCCAATGTGTATAGGATTTTCCTGCTCGTGCTTTGTCAAATTCTAGTATAATTTATGATATCGTCCCACAGAGATTGGAACACCTATGCTACAGACTTTTAATATTTCAACTACTATTTGAGAGAATCAATTTGATGAAAAGTGAGTGAGGTTTAAAGCTTGTTAATTACCTAAATAAAAACCAAGAACTTTCAGGAAATTTATAAATTAAAAGAGTTAGAAATTGTTGAATTCACTTGATAATATATTATAATAAATTCTCAATTTGTTCATGTATTTATCTGAGGAATAATTGCTTATTGCTAATAAAATTATATTTAGCTCACTAAGAAGTAGTCAATTAACAACACTCCATGAGGTTATGTGATTAATTGAGCTAAAACTAGTGACGATTAGACCAAAATATTTTTCTTCCTTGAATTGTACTAAGAGGTAGTAAAAACTTCGTGTTTACTAAAAAATCAATAATCTTACCAACAACAATTACTCCGTGAGAATTAAAACTGAGGCAAGCAAGATTACGAACTTGGAATAATAGTTTACTAAATATTACTCTCACTCTACCATTTTATTCATTGGTTATTATATATCAATTTTGCTTCGTGAGAATTTGTCACGACCCAAACCCCGCTCCGATCGTGATGGCGCCTCTCGTGAAGACAAGGCCAGCCAACCAACCCAATTTGCCTTTTCGAAATTAAATAAATATGATTATACAATATTTAAAGATGGTTCAATGATATTACTTAGCGGAAGTAAAACTCAAACACAACCCAAATCGGGGTGTCACAAGTCACGAGCATCTAGAAAAGTCTAAATACAACTACAAGGCCAGTAATATACAAAATAAAATTTAGAATCAAAGGAAGAAGTCCAGTGCCGCGAACGTTGGCGGTCACCTTGCTCAGCTACGATATCAAAATCTCCAATCAGCTCAAAACCCGCTACCGGTGAACAAATACTTGCATCTGCACACGAGGTGCAGGGAGTAAAGTGAGTACTCCAACTCAGTGAGTAATAAAGGTAAATAATAACTGAGCAGTAAGAAATCACATATAACAGATCATCATGCTGTATAGAAGCAGAGAAAAACCCTTTTTGAGAAAAGCAGTGAAGCTATGAAATCTTTAGAGAAACGTTTTAGCTCAGTTTAATGACTCTTTTGAAAATGCCTTTTTCAACAGTTACGCAAATGAATGCAGTAGCAATAGTGCAGATAAGCACAGAAATCCGCCCATCGGGCCCAACACTCAGTGATCAGATAGTACCAGAATAGTAGGTAAAGATTTCAAGGAATAGCACAAACAACAGATAATGACAGACAAATGAGATAAGTAAACACATAAAACAGTACTAATACCGTTGCGGCATGAAGCCCGTCCCACGCAGCGGCGTGCAGCCCGATCAATTTAACGTCGACGATGCTAACTGGGGGTGTGTACAGACTCCGGAGGGGCTCCTACAGCCCAAGCGTAATATCAAGCCATCTCGTGGCATCAACCAGGCTCTCTACCTCAATATCAATATAATACTGTTGCGGCGCGCAACTCGATCCATGCTCAGTCCAGAAATTCACATAAGTTTCTCGGGCAATATTAAAATAATAGTTCTCAGTTCAAAACGTCAATGAAGTATTGTTTAAGTTTTAAAATCTTAGAAAGAATGGCTGAGTTTAAGAAATAATATTTAAAACTTTGGACTGATATCAGATATTATGTCAAATAATGTGGAAACAGATGGTAACAATCCCTGAAGGATTCAAATGATTGGCACGAAGCCCAAATATAACAATTAAATCCAAGTAAGGATCATCTCAAATAAGTTGTAATCGAAAATACGGTAAAAACATCACTCGGGACGGACAACGTCACAATCCCCAATAGCAAACGACCCCGCACTCGTCATAGAGCGCGTGTCTCGCCTCAATATAGAGTTACGATGTGCAAATCCTGGGTTTCAAACCCTCATGATATCATTTACAATCATTACTCACCTCGAACCGGCGAAAATTCTAGCTCGTGATGCCTTTGCCCTTCAAATCAGCCTCCACACGCGTCGAATCTAACCAAAACCACAACGAATACGTCTCCATATGCTAGCTAAATCCTCAATTTAAAATCTCAAAATCCCAAGCACTAGTTCATTCATCTTAGCTAAATTTCCATGAATATCTAGACCAATTCCACAATATAATCGTGTTTTAAGTTCAAAAATCTTACCTCCAATCAATCCCAGTCGAATCCCTCTTCAGTTCCGCCCAAAATCTCCCAAGGATGTTAAAAAATGGTGGAGAAATACCTTAGCTCACGGAACACAATGAAACTTTAAACACACTTCTGTCCAGACATTTTTTCGCTTCTGCGACCTAGGTACCGCATCTGCGGTTACCGCTTATGCGGCAAATTCCTCCGCTTCTACGGATTCTTCAAAATTCCTCATGACCGCTTTTGCAGTCAAATTCCGCTCCTGCGGACACCGTATCTGCGGGAAATAAGTCCGCTTCTGCGAACTTCCTCCAAATGGCCAAATCTGCACTTGCGGCCCCTTTTCCGCATCTGCGGAAATACCAGATACCAGCAACACCAAAAATCCCACAAGTCCAAAATTCCTCCCGATGGCTATCCGAAATCACCCTGAGGCCCCCGGGACCTCAACCAAAAACAACAATACATCCCAACACGCTATTCAAACTTGTTCCAATCATTACAACACCCCAAACAACATCAAATTACTCAAAATTCATTGAATTCAAGCGTAAGTTTCCAAAAACTTCCGAAATGCTCTTTCGATAAAAAACCCAACCAAATCACCTCCGAATGACACGAAATTTTGGACACACGTCTCAAATCACATGACGAAACTATAACAACTCTCGGAATTCCATTCCGACCCTCGGATCAAAATCTCACATATCAACCGGAAATCGCCAAAATACTAGTTTCGCCAATTCAAGCCAAATTCCACACTGGACCTGCAAAATCAATTCCGATCGTGCTCCTAAGTCATAAATCATCTGGCAAAGCTAACCAAATCATACAAACTCCGATCCGAGCTCGTATACACACAAGTCAACTCTTGGTCAAACACTTCAAATTCAAAGCTTCCAACTTAGACTATTCTTTCAAATTCATTCCGATTTTTTTCCTGAAAACCAAAACCAGTGATCCACATCAATCATAATGCATAACAAGGGGCAAGCCATGCCCGAGAACTGGCGATCAAAGTGCAAAAGCTCAAAACGACCGGTCGGGTCATTACATCCTCCCCCACTTAAACACACATTCGTCCTCGAACGTACTAGGAGTTATTCTAGAAGCCAACCAATAGCTGAATAACCTTACCAAGAATATACCCAGGGGTGATCCCACATCACCCTATTTAGCATAGGTCCGATAACACAACATAGCTGAAATTTCACAATCCATCTAGTCCATAAACCATAGAACCACATTGCACTTTCCGAAATCATACACAAGATCAGTACCTCACATCTATACTTAGAATAAGCCTGAACCAGCTGTAATAACCCATACCTGCAACCTCAGGTGCAATCATATGATATACTACATAACCCAAACACTCGAAACAATAACTTCTATTCACAGTGATTGCCTACAATACCCGAATACCGGTAGAAAACCTCTTATCAGCTATAGTCTCATTCCAACACCTTTCAATACTTCAAACGATCAATGAAACACGCAATAAACCGTAACCATTTCTCAGATCAACCATTCATGAAGCCACTTCATCTCTGACAATTACCATAGCAGTCTTCAAGTCGAACCTCGCTATTTACCTTCCAACATGCTAAAATCGAATCCGCTCATATTCATTAAAGATCCCATTGATCTCATCTAATCCAACATAACCACTCGGGTGACAGGACACATCAATAGAGGCCTAAGCCACCACTATTATCATACGTGCACCAATAAGAAACAGTCTGAACATACTCAAATCATGAAATATGACTCAAACAAAAGAGTTGTACCTTAAGCTCATCAGTACCATCACAACACAAGGCTGAGACCCCATCTCACATCATAGAAATAGAACACCTGAATCTACCCCGAAAGGTCATATCACCATGTGGCCTCGCTACAATACGCGATCCTATCTAAACATTGTTACAGATGAAACATCTTAAGTCAATATGCTCAAAATCGACAGCCACGCACAATTTGTTGTCTGGAACCAAAGCAATCCATTACACCCACGGTGAAACAAATAACATATACTACACAAACCCGATAGGACGTAACTGGTACGACATTCACTGATTAACACCCAATTACTCTTTCCGCTCGACTTCCACTATGAACCCCAATAGAACCGCACCATATGTGCCCATATCCAATAATTCATAACATCTCGCAACATAGAAGGCAACTCATAGACCACCCGATCACTAATAAGCTCAATAACGGTCAAGTCAACCTATCCATCGACAATACAATTCGGAGCCAACCGAGCCGACTCAAACTAGAACACGCATCCACATTAGCATGCCAACGAACTCCTTACCAAGGAAGCCTGAAGCTGCTCCTTTCACTACCATAACTTCTGCCAGAGTCATACGATACGGTGCCCAGTACCAAATCAATACCAAAACTAACAACCTTGCCTGGCGACATGCCCGGCCACAGAAATGCATCCGAAAAGTCCCTCAACACCAGAACTGAATCCATGATAGCACCCTCTGCACTAACAATCATCACGAAGGCCCAATTAATAACAACAATCCTTCCCAGCCGCCCGCTGGGTCTTTGAAATATAAGCCACTCTGCTAGAACATAATCCACACACCTCGCCACTCAACCCATGGCATTTCCGGCATAACCCATAGAGCAATAGGTTCAGAATCACCCAACACTAAGACAACCAGTTTGAATTCCAACATCACATCCAAAATCTAACATACCAGTAAGTAAAGATCCACTCGAGCCTCCAAATCCCGATAGCTTCTAAACGGTGCAGATACACACGATCCACAACCACAACATGGCCTGAACATGAGAACTCCTAGTCTCCAACTCCATATAGCACACGAATCATAGTACCTAATCCAAATTTCGCCGTCCGAAAGCATACCACACCTTAATACCTAATAATTCCACGATAGACACTCTAAAATTTCCCTGTGCCACCAAGCCAACCCGAATATCACCAGCCGATCTAACAAGAAAGTACTGCAATACCACCGAAGTGCCACCTATTTAATCACATTGCCCTTTTTCTAAAACATATACTCTCATCAAATCACTTTCAAATAGCAGTACCATTTTCTTTGATTATCTGAGGCTACCCACTGCCTAAGTGTTTTATGAACTTCCTTTCTGAACTGAACTGTAACCTAACACACGCAAGTTTTGGGCCTCCACAACATACCGCATATAACATACCATCTGAGGATACATGAAAACCTTACCTCCCTTCCGAGCCACAGACATCTATGCACTCAACTAGTCAAGAGTTTTCCATTGGTCCCATCTAGAACAAAAACCACTATACATCCCATGCTCCGCATGCCCATAGAAAATATACATCTCCAAACCATGGTAAAACCCAACAAGAACTCTTCCAGTCCCGTTTGCACCAACTAAACTGCCAGGACTGAATCATTCTAACTAGACCAAGCTAAGCAAGTCGTTGAAACCCAAGAGCATTGCTGCAAAATACTGGTACGAACTCATTACCCCGAACACATATAAAGAATTAATCACATCTTTACCATGCCGATTCGATCTACTATCAAGCTACTCCAACTATCTAAATTTCTTCTAATTCATCTTCAACTTGATATTTCCTCTTGCTGTAGCACCGCAATTCCGCGACCCAGGCTTACCATATGAGACCTAAGCATAAAACCACACTGTCTAAGACCCATAAGTCGCTGAATACTCCCTCAATTATTCCCAGAAATACCACATTCCAGAATACTTTACTCTGAACAACTGTTTGCGAATCCAAATCTGCTACCTTTACTTTCCCGACACGGATATTTAGAATCATACAATTAACATAGAAATACCACAAATCTGGACCTCGTCCAATGAAAACACAGTTTCTAATCACCCATACAACTATGAAATACCCGATTATTCCCTGTAGAATCTTTAACACATTAGCGCCATCATCGCAAGTCATTTTCTCTTATTCACTGCAATTTACCTGACCCAACGAACAGAACCACCCGTGCCTCATTGGCACCCCGATACCGCAGAATGAAATCCTTATCCCATTGCAACCAAGCAACTTTCTGCTCTATGCACCGAGCATTTTTTGCCAACAACAACTCTAGATATTCCAGAGTTCCCATACCCTATGAAGCATAATATAACCCTTGTCAAAAATTTCCTTTACTCTAACCATATCAAATTCATTCGCACGCCCCAATAGGAGCCAATATAGCACCCAACTGTGCAATTCAACTGCTCACACCAGACTCCCCCACTTGGCTCGAAGCCATAGATCAAGATACACTCAATAACTCATAACACTTTACTCTATTGATGCCACAATACCATAGTGAGATTAAACTCAAATCATTTATAAGTTTGCAAAACTCATGTCGTCTAGTATTGTAAACCTTCTGCAAATCTCGCATTCATTCCCGCAATAATTAAACCCACTCTCTTAGACGACCCAAAATTCCAAATTCCAACACATACTTTTCACTTGCACATGAGATCTTCCAGCATACACATAAGGATAACACCACTTTAGAACACTCCGCAGGAGATAACCCACCTGTTTCGCCTCAATATAACATTCGTATATACTTCCCACCGTTATACCCATTACACAGTCACTTAGTCTTACTGAGTCTGAACTCATACCGCAACATGCAATCTACCTCACTCCTAACAAGGAGACTTGAAAAGATTATTCATACGCCCATAAATCGGACTACAATCCAATCACAGTGGAAATCATACACTTAATAGTCCACCTATCATCCAGTAAATCTTCCTAGACTCTTCCAAGTCATATAGAAACATCATGCAGTACTATCATACCCATCACAAAGCTATCCAGCCGTCACTGCCACCATTAGGGACAATACCGAACATATAAGTTCAAAATACTTGCTCACACAATCAGCACCTCGGTGCTCAAGCCATAGGCAAAGATCCGACCTCAAATCCTTCAGACTGGCCCAATATCAACTCACAGAGATCACGTCTCGCCCCTCAATCGGGGAATCAAAATCCATTAAGACACATCTGATACCGAGCCCTCATATGCGCATGCGAATGTGTGGAAGGAATTTCAAGAGTTACTTTTTCAAGTTGAATCAAGGACGCACGATAAGATTTCAAGAATGTGAAGTTTTCCTAAAGGATGTACAGCCTCTCGAGGATAAATACAGACGTCTCCGTACCAATTCACGAGACTCTACTAAACCTGCTCATGACTTGAGAGACCTAGTAACCTAGGCTCTGATACCAACTTGTCACGACCCAAACCCCGCTCCAGTCGTGATGGCGACTCTCGTGAAGACAAGGCAAGCCAACAAACCCAATTTGCCTTTTGGAAATTAAATAAACATGAGTATACAATTTTTAAAGATGGTTCAATGATATTACTTAGCGGAAGTACAACTCAAACACAGCCCAAATCGGGGTGTCATAATTCACGAGCATCTAGAAGAGTCTAAATACAACTACAAGGCCAGTAATATACAAAATAAAATTTAGAATCAAAGAAAGAAGTCTGGTACCGCGAACGCTGGCGGTCACCTTGCTCAGCTACGATAGCAAAATCTCCAATCAGCTCAAAACCCGCTACCGGGTGATCAAATACCTGCATCTGCACACAAGGTGCAGGGAGTAAAGTGAGTACTGTAACTCAGTGAGTAATAAAGGTAAATAATAATTGTGCAATAATAAATCACGTATAACAGATCATCATGCTGTATAGAAGCAGAGAAAAACCCTTTTTGAGAAAAGCAGTGAAGCTATGAAATCTTTAGAGAAACGTTTTAGCTCAGTTTAAAGACTCTTTTGAAAATGCCTTTTTTAACAGTTATGCAAATGAATGCAGTAGCAATAGTGCAGATAAGCACAAAAATCCGCCCCTCGGGCCCAACACTCAGTGATCAGATAGTACCAGAACAGCAGGTAAAGATTTCAAGGAATAGCACAAACAACAGATAATGGAAGACAAATGAGATAAGTAAACACATAAAACAGTACTAATACCGCTGCGGCGTGAAGCCTGTTTCACGCTGCGGCGTGCAGCCCAATCCATTTAACGTCGACGACGCTAACTGGGGTGTGTACAGACTCTGGAAGGGCTCCTACAACCCAAGCGTAATATCAAGCCATCTCGTGGCATCAACTAGGCTCTCGACCTCAATATCAATATAATACTACTGTGGCGCGCAACTCGATCCATGCTCGGTCCAGAAATTCACATAAGTTTCTCGGGCAATATAAAAATAATAGTTCTCAGTTCAAAACGTCAATGAAGTATTGTTTAAGTTTTCAAATCTTAGAAATAATGGCTGAGTTTACAAAACAGTATTTAAAACTTTGGACAGAGATAAGATATTATGTCAAATAATGTGGAAACAGATGGTAACAATCCCTGAAGGATTCAAATGATTGGCACGAAGCCCGAATATAACAATTAAATCCAAGTAAGGATCATCTCAAATAAGTTCCAATTGAAAACACGGTAAAAACATCACTCGGGACAGACCATGTAACAATCCCCAATAGCAAACGACCCCGCACTCGTCATAGAGCGCGTGTATCGCCTCAATATAGAGTTACGATATGCAAATCCGGGGTTTCAAACCCTCAGGGTATCATTTACAATCATTACTCACCTCGAACCGGCGAAAATTCTAGCTCGCGACGCGTTTGCCCCTCAAATTGGCCTCCACGCGCATCGAATCTAACCAAAATCATAACGAATATGTCACCATATGCTAAGGGAACAAAACCCAATCGAAAACAATCAATAACGGGCCCAAATCCCGAAATTACCAAAACCCGAACCTCGGGACCACTTCTCGAAACTCATAATTTTTTACATAATTAGATTCCTCATCTCCCCATGAGTTTATACATATCAAGAATACCAAAATCGGAGTTCAAATGACCCCTCAAATCCTCAATTTAAAATCTCAAAATCCCAAGCTCTAGTTCTTTCATCTTAGCTAAATTTCCATGAATTTCTAGACCAATTCCACAATATAATTGTGTTTTAAGTTCAAAAATCTTACCTCCAATTAATCCCAGTCGAATCCCTCTTCAGTTCCGCCCAAAAGCTCCCAAGAATGTTCAAAAATGATGGAGAAATACCTTAGCTCGCGGAACAAAATAAAACTTTAAAAACACTTCTGTCCAGACATTTTTCCGCTTCTGCGACCCAGGTATCGCATCTGCGGTTACCGCTTATGCGGCAAATTCCTCCACTTCTGCGGATTCTTCAAAATTCCTCAGGACCGCTTCTGCGGTCAAATTCCGCTCATGCGGACACCGCATATGTGGGAAATAAGTCCGCTTCTGCGAACTTCCTCCAAATGGCCAAATCCACACCTGCGACCCCTTCTTCGCATCTGCAAAACTGCATCTGCGGCCCCTTTTCCGCAGATGCAGAAATACCAGATACCAGCAACACCAAAAATCACACAAGTCCAAACTTCCTCCCGATGGCTATCTGAAATCACCCCGAGGCCCCCGGGACCTCATTCAAAAACACCAATACATCCCAACACGCTATTCAAACTTTCTCCAATCATTACGACACCTCAAGAAACATCAAATTACTCGAAATTCATCGAATTCAAGCCTAAGTTTCCAAAAACTTCCGAAATGCTCTTTCAATCAAAAATCCAACCAAATCACCTCCGAATGACACGAAATTTTGCACACACATCTCAAATCACATGACGAAACTACAACAACTCTCGGAATTCCATTCCGACCCTAGGATCAAAATCTCACCTATCAACCGGAAATTGCCAAAAATACTAGTTTCACCAATTCAAGCCAAATTCCACACCGGACCTCCAAAACCAATTCTGATCGCGCTCCTAAGTCATAAATAATCCGGCGAAGCTAACCAAATCATAAAAACTCCGAGCTCTTATACACACAAGTCATCTCTTGGTCAAACACTTCAAATTAAAAACTTCCAACTGAGACTATTCTTTCAAATTCATTCCGATTTTTTCCTGAAAACCAAAACTAGCGATCCACATCAATCATAATGCATAACACGGGGCAAGTCATGCCTGAGAACTGGCGATCAAAGTGCAAAAGCTCAAAAAGACCGGTCGGGTTGTTACAGAATTACAAAATCAATATAAAAATAATTTATAGATAAAAATATGTAGAAGTGATAATAATGATTACTTAAACTATTATTACGGCACAGTACAAAGTATAAAAAGAAAGTGTCAAGCCAAGGATGTATTAAACGGAGATAGTATTATAATATATATGTATATGTGTATATATATCAACTATCCCAACGAAAGAAGTTACTCCATTACGAAGTAATAAAAACTAATTTAAAATAAAGAACTTATGAAGTAATATTATTCTTCTAAAAGAAAGACAACTAGTAGAAAAATACTAAAGACAAAGAGAGAGACCAAATATTAGTTTTCTCCCGTAAGACTTTCTTCACAATACATTATGAGTGTCTATTTATAGAATGTGTAGCAAATGTGAGATGATGTTGCAACTTTAAGTCTTGAAGTTGTGACTTCAAAAGTTGATGTTATAACTTCAAGACTTCATGTTGTGACTTCAAAATTTGATTCACTCTTGTTTAGCACGTGCATTGCTCTTTTTCCTCCTTGTTTTGCTTTTAGTATTATTTCCTCAATTCAACTTTCCTCTGCAAAACTTGTTAGAAAATATAGGAGAATCGAATATATTTATTCATGGTTTATTTATACATATGAAAATACATGAATATTTTATATTCATCAACCATTAAGTCTCCAGCAACAGCGTCAAAATTTGATCACACCCTATAATTCGGTCTATAAGTCCGGAGTTGAATCTCACATAGAACTAAGGTTTAGGTACAACTGTTCACTATCACAAAGAAAATAAGTGCGAACAATTCCTAAGTTATAAATATAAAGATTCTTATGTCTAATTAATTAACTAACAAATTAAAGGAGTGAATTAACAATTAAGATACTAATTGTTGGAGACAAGATTAAAGAGGTCTAGAGTTATGATTTCTCTAATTGTCAGAATCCTTCCTACTACGTCTCCTATGATTTTTCCAAATTAATCTCTACTAATCGTGAGCACTTCGGGTATCGTAATTCTCTCCCGAGCAACTACCACAATTACAAGACATTATTTTGTGCCTTCAGTTTTCTCCTTTTTCGCATCCGTTTTCGCACCACGCACGAGATTAGACGAGTTCCCAATTCTTTCCCTCTCTTCCTTTTTGTGTCAAATTATCATATTTTGATCATTTATCATCCAAAATCATTCCTACACATAAGAAACACATAATAAGAATATTTCACTTAAAAAAAAACGTAGTCTCCCGCGACTCATACAAGAATTAATATGCAAATATAGTTTCATCATTTATTAGTGGTTACGAGTTTCTACATGTTTCTTTTATCATTAGCAACATTGTGAAGGTCCAGAACAAGATTTCTTTTGATATGAGGTGTATTACTAGTATCGGGTTTGATGATGAGGAGCTATTGTTATGTGGCACATCATATGGTTTGACCTTGACAGTGTATTGATGGCTTGATTCATCTTATTGTGATTGATACAATGCGTATATACAAGGATCAGATCTTATATGAGGTTCCTGATGTTGGAATTTGGTTTCACGCCTAGTGAGGCTAAGGCCGAAGGAAGAATCTTCAATTTGGGTCATGTACATGGACTTATATGTGTCGAGGTGGCATGGTATCACTCGTGGGTGTGTGTATGAAAAGTTCATTTAGCTAATTAACGGTTTTGGAATGACTCTTGACACGTTCGAGGACGAACGTATGTTTAAGCGGTGGAGAATGTAATGACTCAGCCGGTCGATTTGAATACTAGCTTTAATTTTAGTGTTACGAGACCTTCCTTATCTTCATTTGATGCTTATTGATTTGTATGCATGGTCCGTGTCATTTTTTGAAAAGTTTTTACGTAAAATTTTGACTTAAAAGAAGCTAGAGTTGACCACAGTCAATATTTTAGTAAACGACCTTACATCAGTATTTTGACGATTCTGGTAGGTTCGTATAATATTTTTGAACTTGTACGCATATTTGATTGGGTTCGGGGATTACCCGAGCACATTTCGACGCGTTATGTGAAAATTTGTGAAAATAAGTTTTAAAGTTGAAATTCTTGAGTTTTGATGATCGGTTCTTGTTATTTGGTGTTAATTTGATGATTTGAGGTAGCGAGAAAGTTTGTAGGATGTTATTACACTTGTGTGCATGTTTTATTTGGAGCCCAAGGGGCTCGGGGTAAGTTTCAGGTGCATTGCAGTGAGTTTAAAACAACTGATGCATAGTTGTTGCTGGTGTCAACTTTCAGATATCGCAAATGCAACAATAATGCTTGCAAATGCGAGCCTCACTTTTACGGGTGATTGATCGCATCTACAGAGGGAGCTGGGGAATGGGCACTTCGCAAATGTGATATGCTTGTCACATTTGTGACACTTAGGAAGGAAATGCGTATGATGGGGCAGACACAAATTAAATGCTAACATTTTGTCGCAATTGCGACTTCTTGGGGTCTGTTGCACTTGTCTCTTTTGCGATTAGCGTTTCACAAATGTGTGCTTCTAGCTAGGTAGAAGAGGTAAAAATCAGGACTTAACTTATTTTACACCATTAAACTTGAGTCGGATCTCCAACTACACACTTAATCTTTGTAGGGGACCTATTACCCCCTTAAAAAATTTTGAAGTGAAAGTTTTACTACCTTCAGCGCTGATGTGGCAGAGAGTGTGTGTTCACTCTCTTGGAGGCGTGTGAATGACTAAAATAAGTTAAAATCGACTAATTTATTGTCACGACCCTAGTTCACCATTCGTGAACAAGTCTTGATGGCACCTAGTCAATATGACTAGGTAAGCCTGACAGTGCGGAAACAACATCATTTGCGGAAAATAATCAATTAAAACTGAATAACTTAAGGAAAATTGTATATAAGTGCCGCTTGGCAAATACAACTCAACATCACAAGACTAAGCCAAACTCCCAAAACCCAGAAACTCACGGGCAACACAGGCAAACTAAAACATAGTAAGATGCTCTAATTCCAGAATATCTAAACAACTGAGAGAAAAAGAATAAACTGAACACTAAAGCTAGATCAGAATAGAGACTCCTGGTTTGCGGACGCGGCAGATATACCTCGAAGTCTCCGTGTATCTCCTCGCCTCAAGGATAGTGCGCCTGAGTAGAGGTACCTGGATCTGCACATGAAAAACATGCTCAGGAAGGACATGAGTATACCACAGCGGTACTCAGTAAGTGCCAAGCCTAACCTCGGTCGGGTAGTGACGAGGAAGGTCAGTGCCCTACTGAGATAAAACATAGTAATGAATAATATAACTGAAACAATTTAAATAAAGTCCATAATGAAATCTAATCCAGATAAATAAGGAAAACAGTAATAGAAAGCTGAGGTAACAATACAAGGAATACTGCTCACAACAAGGAATAATAGCCGGGGATCTCTTGGGATCTCAGGATCTCTTGGTAACCTTATCATATAAACCAGGGATCTTTTGGTATCCCGAGGATCTCTTGGTATCCTCAATAGGTAATCTGGGGATATCTTGGAATCCCAATATATAGAAATACATGTGTCAGGGATCTCTTGGTATCCCGCACCCTCAATCTAGAACATATCAAGTACAGGGGGATCTCCCGGGAAGCCGTCCCGTAGTCCCAAAGTAAACACACAACAACAGCTCATATTCTCAGGATAAATGCTAAATCAGAACAAGTAATGGTAAATTCTAGCCTAACATGCTTCACAGAGTGCAAATAATACAGTTAAACAATTTAAGAAAGTCAGTCATCTAAACATGCTTCTCTAAGCTAGCACAGGTTAAACTTACAATCTAAAATGAACAAGTAAATAGGAAATCTCAATTTAAATATTTCAAGTAGAAAAGGGTTTACAACAATTAGCTCATGTACGCGCTCGTCAGCTCACGTACGAGGCATTCAAATATCAAAGATCATGTTCTAAGGGGGAAGGTCCCCCACACAAGGTTAGACAAGCCACTTACCTCGAACCGGCTCAATAATCAACTAGGAACCATGCCTTTGCCACGAGTATTCGACTCCAAATGGCCCAAATCTATTCAATTCAATTACATATTGTAAATAATATTGCAAACAATTGATTCCACTATTAAATTTAAAGCTAGGGCGCGAAAATAGGTAAAATGACCAAAATGCCCCTCATGCCAACATCTCGGAATTGAATAATTTTCATATTTTCAGAACCCTCGTACCCTCACGAGTCTAACCATATACAAATCTCCCAAATCGAAGGTCAAATGCCCACTCAAAACTCAATAGTTTAGTCTAAGAAGTTTTTCCCAATTTTGATCCCAAATTCGAAATTAGATGATGGATTAATCTAGATATTGATGGAATACAACTAAATAGGATTAGGAAAACGTTACCCAATAACCTTCTCTTCAAAATCCTCTAAAAATCGCCCTCTCCAGAGCTCTCAATTGATTTTTCAAACTTTGAAATTCAACCCTCGAAATTCACTTTTCTGAACAGGCATTTCCACTTCTGCGGACAAGGGACCTCTTCTGCGGTCCCGCTTATGCGGAAAAAGGACTGCTTTTGCAGTTTTCATTAATAGGCTCAGGGTCGCATCTACGATGGGAGACTCACAGGTGCATAACCACATCTGCGGTAAAGCGTCCGCACCTGCGAAAAATTGAAGGAGCCCAAAATACATTCCGAACATGCTCCCAACCCCGAAATCACCTAACGGAGCTAACGGAACCATCGGATTTCCATTCCTAGGTCGTCTTCACACTGTTCCAATTACGGGCCACTTTTCAACTCTTAAGCTTTCATTTAAGGACTAATTTTCCCAAAACACTCCGAATCCTAACACTGAACGTCCTGGCAAACCAAAATAGCATAAATGAACTAAGGGGAAACAGTTAATGGGGAACCGGGGCGTAAATTCCAAAAACAATCGGCCAGGTCGTTACATCCTCCTACACTTAAACATTCATTTGTCCTCGAATGAGCATAGAGAACATACCTGAAGAAGTGAAAATATGAGGGTATCGGCTGCACATATCCCGCTCGGTCTCCCAAGTGGCCTCCTCAGCCGGCAGACCCCGCCACTGAACCTTTACTGAAGCAATGTTCTTTGACCTCAACTTTCTGACCTGCCTGTCCAGTAAAGCCACTGGCTCCTCAACATAGGATAGGTCCTTGTCCAACTGGACTGAAGTAAAATCCAACACGTGCGACGGATCACCGTGATACCTCCAGAGCATCGAAACATGAAATATCGGATGAAGCCCGGCCAAACTGGGAGGTAAGGCAAGCTCATAAGCAACCTCCCCAACTCGCCTCAAAATCTCAAAAAGGGACAATAAATCTCGGACTCAACTTCCCTTTCTTCCCAAATCTCATGACGCCCTTCATAGGCGAGACCCGAAGCAGAACCTGCTCACCAACCATATAGGAAACATCACGAACCTTCCGGTCCATGTAACTCTTCTATCTGGACTAAGTTGTACGGAGTCTGTCCTGAATCACCTTAACCTTCTCTATCGCATCCTGAACCAAATCAGTGCCCAATAGCCTGGCCTCACCCGGCTCAAACCAACCCACCGGGGATCTGCATCTCCTACCATATAAAGCCTCATACGGCGCCATCTAAATGCTGGACTGATAACTGTTGTTGTAGGCAAACTCCTCCAGTGGCAAGAACTGATCCCAAGACCCTCCAAAGTCAATCACACACGCATGGAACATATCCTCATGAATCTGAATGGTGTGCTCGGACTGTCCGTCCGTCTGGGGGTGAAATGTTGTGCTCATCGTCACCCGAGTACCCAACTCCTACTGAACGTCTCTCCAGAACCGTGATGTAAACTGAGTACCTCTATCTGAAATAATAGAAACTGGAATGTCATACAGACGAACAATCTCCCTACTATAAATCTCTGCCAACCGCTCCGATGAGTAAGTAGTACACATAGGAATGAAGTGCGCGGACTTGGTCAGCCGATCTACAACAACCCAAATGGCATTGAACTTCTTCGCAGTCTGAGGGAGTCCAACTAAAAAGCCCATGGTGATCCTCTCCCATTTCCACTCCGAAATCTCCATCTGCTGAAGCAACCCACCGGTCTCTGGTGCTCAGCCTTCACCTGCTGACAGTTGAGGCATCTAGCTACAAAACCCTCTATGTCCTTCTTCATCCTCCTCCACCAATAGTGCTGCCTCAAGTCCTGATACATCTTGCGGCACCCGGATGGATGGAATACCGCGAACTATGAGCCTCTGCCAATATCAACTCCCGAATATCATCAACATTGGGTACACAGATACGACCCTGCATCCTCAACATCCCGTCATCTCAAATGGTCACATCCCTAGTATCGCCATGCTGAACCGTGTCCCTGAGGACAAGCAAATAAGGGTCATCATACTGCCGCTCCCTGATACAATCGAACAATGAAGAGCGAGAAACCACACAGGCTAGAACCCGACTGGGCTCCGAAAGATCTAATCTCACAAACTGACTGGCTAAGGCCTGAACATCCATCGCCATAGGTCTCTCTAAAGCTGGTAAATATGCCAAACTCCCCAAACTCTCCGCCCGGCGACTCAAGGCATCGACTACTATATTGGCCTTGCCCGGGTGATAAAGAATAGTAATATCATAATCCTTCAGTAACTCCAACCACCTCATCTGGCACAAGTTTAGATTTTTTTGCTTAAACAAGTGCTGTAAACTCCGATGATCTGTGTAAATCTTATAACGCACGCCGTACAAATAATGATGCCAGATCTTCAAGGCATGAACAATAGCAGCTAACTCAAGGTTATGGACAGGGTAATTCTTCTCATGTATCTTCAACTATCTGGACGCATAGGCAATCACCTTACCATCCTGCATCAACACCTCTCCAAGTCCAACCCGTGAGGCATCACAATAAACTGTATAAGACCACGAACCAGTAGGCAATATCAAAATAGGGGTTGTAGTCAAAGCTGTCTTGAGCTTCTGGGTCCACCTAAATGCCCTCACTCGATACCACGTGGCCTAGGAATGAGACAGAACTCAACCAAAACTCACATTTTGATAACTTTGCATATAACTTCTTCTCTCTCAGGGTCTGAAGCACTGTCCTCAGGTGTTGCTCATGATCTTCCCGACTCCGGGAGTATACCGAAGTATCATCTATGAAAATAATGATGAACGAGTCGAGATAGGGCCTGAATACACTGTGCATCAAATGCATAAAAGCTGTTGGGGCATTGGTCAGCCCAAATGACATAACAAGGAACTCGTAATGACCATATCGAGTCCTGAAGGCAGTCTTCGGGATATCCGGCTCCCGAATCTTCAACTGGTGATAACCTAAGCACAAATCAATATTAGAAAACACCCGTGCGCCCTGAAGCTGGTCAAATAGATCATCAATACGAGGCAAAGGATAACGGTTCTTCACTGTAACTTTGTTCAACTAACGATAATCGATACACATGCGCATAGAACCATCCTTTTTCTTCACAAACAAGATAGGAGCACCCCACGGTGAAACACTAGGTCGAATAAAACCCTTATCGAGCAATTCCTGTAACTGATTCTTCAACTCAGGAGAAGCTATATGATACAGAGGAATAGAAATGGGTTGAGTGTCCGGCAACAAATCAATACCAAAATCAATGTCTCTATCAGGTGGCATACCCGGAAGATCAGCTGGAAACACATCGGGATAATCCCGCACCACTGGGACGGAATCAACAGAAGGGGTATCAGTACTGACATCTCTCACATAAGCTAAATACGCGGCGCACCCCTTTTCAACCATACGTTGAGCTTTAAGAAAAGAGATAACTCTATTGGGAGTGTGATCTAAGGTACCACTCCACTCAATACGCGGAATACCTGGCATAGCCAGCGTCACGGTCTTGGCGTGACAATCAAGAATAGCATGATGGGGCGATAACCAGTCCATGCCCAAAATAATATCAAAGTCAACCATACCGAGTAACAATAAATCCGCTCTGGTCTAAAAACCACGAATAGTAACCAAACACGACCGATAAACGCGATCCATAACAAGAGAATCTCCCACGGGAGTAGAAACATAAACAGGAGAACTCACGGAATCTCGGGCTACCCCCAAATGCGGAGCAAAGTAAGAAGACACATAAAAGTAAATAAAGCCTGGATCGAATAGAACCAATGCCTCTTTGTGACTATCCAGTATAATACCTGTGATGCCAGAATCGGAGGCAACAGCCTCGGTGCGAGCAGGAATAACATAATATCTGACCTGGCCTCTCTCTCAAGAGAGACCTCTACCTCCCTAACCTCCTCCCCCAGCTGGCTGGGCGGATGGGGTAGCAGCGGGAGTTGTGATCATGGCCTAAGAACTCTGAAGAGCACGTTGTGGCTGAGCAGTCTGTGGAGGTGCACTCCTTCCAAGTCTAGGGCAATCCCTCACCATATGAAGGGTGTCACCACACTTAAAACAAGCTTTCAAAGGACGTGGTGGCTATGACTGGCTAGGGCCAAGTCTGCTAGACTGACCCCTGAAAGTACCCCACACAGGAGGCGCGCTAGAAACTAGAGGTGCATAGTAAGGCTTCTGAGGTATAGGCGGAGCTGGAGCACTGCTGGCTGCTGGAAGAGCTGAATGAATGGGGCAACCCAAAAAACCCCTACCATGTCGACCTACTGTTGGGTACGGGCACCAGATTAGTGGCCCGACTCTCGATACTTCTTGGCCTCTCTCTCCACTCGCTCCCTGGCGAGCATACCCTCAATCCTCCTAGCAATGCTCACTACCTGCTAATAAGGAATGTCCATCTCCAACTCTCAAGCTATGCTAGATCTGATGGGTGGGATAAGACCCTCAATGAACCTGCAAACTCTCTCACGGACTGTAGCAACCAAAGCCGGTGCATGTCTGGCCAACCTGGTATAACGGATAGCATACTCTGAAACGGTCATAGCACCCTGGCGCAAATGCTCAAACTCTGTGCGCCATGCATCACTGAGACTCTAGGGGACAAACTCTCTCATGAACATCTCCGAGAACTGGGTCCAAGTCAGTAAAGCATCCTCGGCTGGACTGTCTATCTCATAAGTGTGCCACCAATCATAAGCGGCTCCCCGGAGCTGAAAAACAGTAAAAGAAACCCCACTGGACTCTATATGCCCATAGTGCGAAAAATACGGTGGCACTCCTCTAGAAACCCTAAGGTATCATCTGTCGCTAATCCACTGAAAATCGGAGGATCATACTTCTTGAATCTCTCCAACCTCCGTTGCTCGTCCTCAGAGGCAGCTGCCCCATCTGTGGGCTGATCTGGCACTGCAGGCGGTATAGGAATGATCTCTGGGACCTACTCCATATGCACTCTCTACTCAGGAGTGCGGTCTGCGAGAGTCTGGGCCCCTCCCCTGGCCTGGGATGTGGCTGCAGCGAGGGGAAGCAACCCCGCCTGCGCCAAGGTGGTGCACATAGACATGAACTAAGCTAATGTCTCTTGAAGGCTGGAGTAGTAGTAGTTGTAGGCATGTCAGGTGCCTGAACTCCGGCTGGATATGTTGGTAGTACCTCTGCGGTAGCTCGCACAGGTTCTCTGACTGCACCACGTGCGCGTCCACGGCCTCTACCCCAGCCCCTACCTTTGGCGGCTGCAGTAGGGGGAGTGGTGCCTAATTATCCCGAGTAGCACGTGTCCTCACCATCTGTGAGAGAATAGAAGACAGAAGTTTTAGAATTGATATCAAAATATAGCACGACAAGGAATTCAATGAAGTGAATATTTTTCCTAAACAGTTACATAGCCTCTCGTAGATAAGCACAGACGTCTCCGTACCGATCAGCGAGACTCTAATAAACTGGCCTGTGTTTCGTGACTCCTATGAACCTAGAGCTCTGATACCAACTTGTCACGGTCCTAGTTCACCATTCGTGAATATGTCATGACGGCACCTAGTCACTATGACTAGGTAAGCCTGACAGTGCGGAAACAATATCATTTGCAGAAAATAATCAATTAAAATTGAATAACTTAAGGAAAATTGTATATGAGTTCCGCTTGGCAAATACAACTCAACATCACAAGACTAAGACAAAATCCCAAATCCAGGAAACTCACGGGCAACACAGGCTAACTGAAACATAGTACGCTGCTCTAATTCTAGAATATCTAAACAACTGAGAGGAAAGGAATAAACTGAACACTAAAGCTAGATCAGAATAGACACTCCTGGTCTGCGGACGTGGCAGATATGCCTTGAAGTCTCCGTGTATCTCCTCGCCTCAACGATAGTGCACCTGAGTAGAGGTATCTGGATCTGCACATGAAAACATACGCAGAAAGGGCATGAGTACACCACAACGGTACTTAGTAAGTGCCAAGCCTAACCTCGGTCGGGTAGTGACGAGGAAGGTCAAGGCCCTACTGAGATAAAACGCAGTAATGAATAATATAACGGAAAGAATTTAAATAAAGTCCACAGCGAAATCTAAACCAGATAAATAAGGAAAACAGTAATAGAAAAGCAGAGGTAACAATACAAGGAATACTGCTCACAACAAGGAATAATAGCCGAGGATCTCTTGGTATCCTTATCATATAAACCAGAGATCTCTTGGTATCCTAAGGATCTCTTGTTATCCTCAATAGGTAATCTGGTGATCTCTTGGTATCCCAATATATAGAAATACATGTGCTAGGGATCTCTTGGTATCCCACACCCTCAATCTAGAAAATATCAAGTACATGGGGATCTCCCGAGAAGCTGTCCCGTAGTCCCAAAGTAAACACACAACAACAACAACTCATATTCTCAGGATAAATGCTAAATCAGAACAAGTAATGGTAAATTATAGCCTAACATGCTTCACAGAGTACAAAAAATACAGTTAAACAATTTAAGCAAGTAAGTCAGCTAAACATGCTTCTCTAAGCTAGCACAGGTTAAACTTACAATCTAAAATGAAAAAGTAAACAAGAAATCTCACTTTAAATATTTCAAGTAGAAACGGGTTTACAACAATTAGCTCAAGTACGCGCTCCTCACGTACGAGGCATTCAAATATCAAAGATCATGTCCTAAGGGGAAAGGTCCCCCACACAAGGTTAGACAAGCCACACACCTCGAACCGGCTCAATAATCAACTAGGAACCACGCCTTTGCCATGGGTATCCGACTCCAAATGTCCCAAATCTATTCAATTCAATTACATATCGTAAATAACATAGCAAACAACTGATTCCACTATTAAATTTAAAGTTAGGGCTCGAAAATAGGTGAAATGACCAAAACGTCCCTCAGGACAATGTCTCGGAATCCAATAATTTTCAGAACCCTCGTACTCTCACGAGTCTAACCATATAAAAATTTCTCAAATCGGAGGTCAAATACCCACTCAAAACTCAATAGTTTGGTCTAAGAAGTTTTTCTCAATTTTGATCCCAAATTCAAAATTAGATGATGGATTAAGCTAGATATTGATTGAATACAACTAAATAGGATTAGTAAAATGTTACCCAATAATATTCTCTTCAAAATCCTCTAAAAATTACCCTCTCCCGAACTCTCAGTTGATTTTTTAAACTTTGAAACTCAACCCTCGAAATTCGCTTTTCTGAATAGGCCTTTTATGCGAAAAAAGGACCGCTCCTGCGG
Organism: Nicotiana sylvestris; assembly: GCF_000393655.2. Taxonomy (NCBI): domain Eukaryota; kingdom Viridiplantae; phylum Streptophyta; class Magnoliopsida; order Solanales; family Solanaceae; genus Nicotiana; species Nicotiana sylvestris. The sequence goes on from NC_091059.1 coordinate 9,969,505, forward strand.
TTTTCATTAAAGGGCTCAGGGCCGCATCTGCGATGGGAGACTCGCAGGTGTGTAACCGCATCTGCGATAAAGCGTCCGCACCTGCGGAAAATTGAAGGAGCCCAAAAAGCTGCATCTGTGATGGCCTGGCCGTTTATGCGGCTCCGCACATGCGGAACCCAAACCGCAGGTGTGGTTATGATAGTATACAGAAGCCTTCATCAATTCTTTCAACTCCAAAATCTTCCGCCAACCACCCAAAATCATCCCGAGGCCCCCGGGACCTCAACCAAAAGCACTAATACTACCTAATACCTTATTCAAATTTGTACCAATCCTTAAAACACCTAAAAAAATACCGAAAACCCGATTTAATCAATGATTCAAGCCTAAGAACTTCAAATTTCTTCAAAATACGCTTTCGATCAAAAACCTAACCAAAACACATCCGAATGACCTGAAATTTTGCACACACATCCCAAATGACATGACGGAACTACTGCAACTTCCGGAATTCCATTCCGACCCTCGGATCAAAAACTCACTATCGGACCTGAAACTTCAAAAAGTACAAACTTCGGCATTCCAAGCCTAAATGAGCTACAGACTTTCAAAATACATTCTGAACATGCTCCTAACCCCGAAATTACCTAACGGAGCTAACGGAACCATCAGATTTCCATTCCGAAGCCGTCTTCACACTGTTCCGATTACGGGCCACTTTTCAACTCTTAAGCTTTCATATAGGGACTAAGTGTCCCAAAACACTCCGAATCCTAACGTCGAACGTCCCGACAAACCAAAATAGCATAAATGAACTTAGGGGAAATAGTTAATGGGGAAAACGGAGCATAAAATTCAAAAACGACCGGCCGGGTCATTACATTTATACACATGGTATTTTTTAATTGGATGCTTTGTAATTAATTATAATTAATAATTAACTAAACTATCATATTATCTTAAGCACCTTCACCATAAAAAAGAATCTGGAGCAACATATATCTTTCTCTGACCATAACTCCTCGTCGGATTAAGACAGAAGAAGAGACGACGCAACATCTGTGATTTAGATTATTTGTCTTCTGTTAACAATAGTACTAATTATGGTCGATCAATGTCATGGTTCCTCCCATTCATCACCTCCTCCATTTAACAAATGCAACTCTCAGTGCTTTGTATCAAGCTCTTTGCAATCGCAGATCTGGATTTATTTATGTAACATAACTTCTTTTTTCAATTTTTATGTAACAAAATAAAATCATCTTTATTTTAAAAGTCATCTACCTTAAATTAAATGGGTTCTCGAGAAAATTCTCGATACTGGAAAAAATAGAGTCCATATTTAGAGAACTCCGGTGAGTTTAAGCTAATCACTCGCTCCGAAAATTCTCCTCGGATCTACCACCTTACCAACCACCCATAACCACCTCACATCCATCCTCTCTACACCATAACGTGCTCAATATTCTCTTTAAATCTCTCATTCATCGGCATTGTCGTACCCAATAGATTTCTTTTTCAAGTTGAATAGCCATGATTTCTAATACTAATGGGAAAGCTGTAAGATGTGAGTTAGGACTTGACCAAAAAGTGAAAAGAAAGCTTTGATCGGAGCTTAAATTTCTCTTTGTGCTGTAATGATCTCTTGATGAAAATTGAAAGTCAATAAATAAACTAACGAAGGTCAAAGAAGAAAGTGCAAAAGAAAGAACGGAGAAAAAAAAGGTTTTAGAAATAAAATATATGTAAAAGCGCGATTATTTGTGTCACGTCAGCACTGAATGTGATAATAATTTCACTTCAAAAAAGTTTAGGGGGGTAATAGGACCCGCAAAGATTAAGTGTGTAGTTGAAAATTCGACTCAAATTCAAGGTGGTACTTATGTATTTTTTCATCGGTTAAACTCGATTTTTCCGACCTCAGTGCCGAGGAAAATCAAATTAAATGCATATCTGTTATGAAACAATAAAAGAAGAAGAAGAATAAGAAAAGTAGATAGGGAGAGAGAACTCTTATTGATTTTGGAATTAATTACAATGGAATAGAACCCCTCTATTTATATGGAAAGATTGACTTAGCCACAAAGTAACAATCCCTAGAATCTCTCTAAAAGATAGACATTCATCATAAATAAAATATTATTTATAAAACTCCATCTTAAATGTCTATTCAACAGATAATGTGCCTCGTTAAAATCTTAATTAAAATAAAATCCAGTGGGAAAAAAATTATAGAGAAGGAAAAGAGTACACATGTTTAGAAATACGCTTTTTTTTGTCTCGTTAAAAACCTTGCAAAGAAAACCCAGTTGGACAAAACCTTGTAAGAAAAAAAAAGTAAAACGCGTATTAATTCCCCTTGATGAGAACATCAATTCAGATATCTGAGTCTTTGCGTTCCTATCTTGTGCACCATCTTCAAAAAATTGTTAGTATAGATTTGATAAACTGTGACGACCCGCCCGGTCGTCTTTGGAATTTATGCCCTGTTCCCCCATTAACTGCTTCCCCTAAGTTCATTTCTGCTATTTTGGTTTGTCGGGACGTTCAGTGTGAGAATTCAGAGTGTTTTGGGATACTTAGTCCCTAAATGAGAGCTTAAGTGTTGGAAAGTGGTCCGTAATCGGAACAATGTGAAAATGACCTCGGAATGGAAATCTGATGGTTCCGTTAGCTCCGTTAGGTGATTTCGGGGGTGGGAGCGTGTTCGGAATATCTTTTGGATGTCCGTAGCTCATTTAAGCTAGAAATGCTGAATGTTAGATTTTTGAAGTTTCCGGTCCGATAGTGAATTTTTGATCCGAGGGTCGGAACGGGATTCCAAAAGTTGCAGTAGTACTTTCATGTCATTTGGGACGTGCGTGCAAAATTTTAGGTCAATCGGACGTGTTTCGGTTAGGTTTGGAATCGAAAGCGAGTTTGGTTAAGTTTTGAAGTTTCTAAGTTCAAACATCGATTAATTCGAGCTCCGGTGTTTTTTTAGGTGGTTTAAGGATTGGTACAAGTTTGAATAATGATATGGGATATGTCCGTAGGTTTGGTTGAGGTCCCGGGGGCCTCGGGTGTGTTTCGGATGCCCAACGGGGTATTTTGCGTTGAAGGAAAGTAGCAGATTTTTTGTTGTTGCTGTTGCAGACCATTGTTCTCTGCGATCGCAGCCTCTTTCCTGCGATCGCGTAGTGGAGTTTCAGAGTGTGGCTTCTTTCCTTCAATGCGATCGCAACTTTCCTCCTGCGATCGCATAGTTTTTGGTTTCCCTTATCCGCGATCACAAACCCTCCCCCGCGTTCGCATTGAGTAGACTGGACTAGGATCCCAGGCCCAATTTCCTTATACGCGATCGCAGACCTTCTGATGCGATCGCATAAGCCCAGCCCTTTTCCTTCCGCGATCGCAGGTCCTTTCCTGCGTTCGCATAGAGCATTTCCAGGGCTCTTCAATTTTACTCTCCGCGATCGCAGACGTGTTCCTGCAATCGCATTGAACAAAGTTTCAAAACAGTTATTAATATTTCAAAATGGGAGTTTTGCCATTTTTAACAAAAACAAAAGCTTGGGAGCTCGGATTTGGGAGAAATTTTGAAGGTTTTTCAAAGGCAATCACTGGGTAACGATTCTCTACTCATCTATGACTAAAATCCACTAATCTAATCGTGAATTCAAGCTTTAATTTCGGATTTTGAATGAAATTTGTGGTAAAGTTCTTAGACCTAATTGTGATGATTTGAAGAGGCATTTGACCTCCGATTTGGGAGAATTTTATATGGTTAGACTCGTGAGAGTGCGAAATTTCTGAAACTGTAAAAATTATTTGATTCCGAGATGTTGGCCTGAGGGGTATTTTTGTCATTTTACCTATTTTCGCGCCTTAGCTTTAATTTTAATATTGGAATTAGTTATTCGCGATGTTATTTATAATATGTAATTGGTTTGAATAGATTTGGGCCACTCGGAGTCGGATACTCGTGGCAAGGGCATCGTTTCTTAGTGATTTTTGTACCGGTTCGAGGTAAGTGGCTTGTCTAACTTTGTGTGGGGGACCTCTCCCCTTAGGATATCTTGACTGTTGTTTAAATGTCTTGTGTGCGAGATGACGAGCGTGTACTTGTGCTAACTGTTGAAAATTCACCTTACTTGACTTATTTAGACTGTGTTTCTTCACGTGTTTAACTGTTAAAAATGCAATTTCACTTGTTTTAGCTTAGGGAAAGCATGTTAGTAACTTATTTGCTCTATTTGACTAAATTGCAATAACTGCCTTTTTCGTGAACCATGCTAGACTCTAGATTCTACCTGTTGTCTGCACTTAGCTTCTTTTTGTTCAAATGTTGAATTGCTGCGATGTGTTTACGATTGGGTCTACGGGATGGCATCCTGGGAGTTCCCCTTGTACGTATTATGTTCTGAGATTGGAAGTGCGGGATACTAAGAGATCTCTGGCACAGGATTGATTAAATGGAGGATACTAGGAGCTCCTCGGGATACTTGGAGATCCCTCGTGATTGAATGGAGGATACTAGGAGATCCTCAGGATACTTGGAGATCCCTCGTGTATATAAAGAGGATACCAGGAGATTCTCGGGATACCAGGAGATCCCCGATGATAGATAGCCTGTAGTGGTTGTTCTTGTATTCGTAGATTGTAATTGTAGCCTGTTTCTGCTCTACTTATTATTCTTTCTAGATACTCGAGATTTACTGTACTCTTAATGTTTATTCATTTCATATTTATTTTTATGTTTATCTCAGTAGGGCCTCGACCTTCCTCGTCACTACCCAACCGAGGTTAGGCTTGGCACTTACTGAGTACCGCTGTGGTGTACTCATGCCTCTTCTGCGCATGTTTTTCATGTGCAGATCCAGGTACTTCTGAGCAGGCATACCGCTAGTAGCTGTCAGGGAGCATATTGGAGACTTGAGGTATACATCTGCTACGTCCGTAGATCTGCAAAGTCTCCTTCTCATTCTATCCTTAGATGTTAGCTGTCATTTCAATCCCTTTTGTATTAGACTACTCTGGTGATTAGAACAGTGTATGACTTCTTTTAGCCTGTGTTGCCCGCGGGTTTCCGGGTCTTGGTGGTTATTCGGTATTCTGTATCAAAGTGTATGTGCCAGGCGGCAAACTTATACATTTCTTTTATGTTATTCAGAATTCTACTATTGTTTTTTTTTCCGTAAAAAGTGTTAATTCCGCTATGCGTTAGGCTTACCTAGTCGCGAAGACTAGGTGCCGTCATGACAGGTTCACAATTGGTGAACTAGGGTCGTGACAAGTTGGTATCAGAGCTCTAGGTTCATAGGAGTCACGGGACATAAGCCGGTTTATTAGAGTCTCGCTGATCGGTACGGAGACATCTGTACTTATCTACGGGAGGCTATGTAACTGTTTAGGAAAAATCTTCACTTCATTGAATTCTTTGTCGTGCTATATTTTTGACATCGATTCTAAACTTCTGTCTTCTATTCTCTCACAGATGGTGAGGACACGCACGACCCGGGACGATCAGGCACCCGCACCTCCTCTTGCAGCCGCTAGAGGCAGGGGCCGGGGCAGGGGTCGTGGACGCGCGCGGGGTGTAGCCAGAGCACCTGCGCGAGCGGTCGCTGAGGCGCCACCAGTGGATCCTGCCAGGACTCAGGCACCAGACACGCCCACAACCACCACTACTCCAGTTGTTCAGGAGGCATTGGCACAGTTTATGAGCATGTATACTATGTTGTCACAGGCAGGGTTGCTTCCCCTTCCTGCAGCCACGTCCCAGGCCGGGGGAAGAGCCCAGACTCGCGCAGCCCGCACTCCAGAGCAGAGGGTGCATATGGGACAGATTCCAGATATTATCCATGTCCAGCCTGCAGTACCGGTTCAGCCCGAGGATGGGGCACCTACTTCTGAGGATGAGCAGCGTAGACTAGAGAGGTTCAAGAAGTATGACCCTCCTGTTTTCAGCGGACTAGCTATAGATGATGCTTTGGGGTTTTTGGAGGATTGTCACTACATCTTTCGCACCATGGGTATTACTGCCTCGAGCGGGGTTTCTTTCGCAGCTTTCCAGCTTCGGGGAGCCGCCTATGATTGGTGGCGCACCTTTGAGTTAGACAGTCTGGACGAGGCTGCCTCCCTGACTTGGACTCAGTTTTCAGATATGTTTCAGAGGGAGTTTGTTCCCCAGAGCCTCCGAAATGCATGGCGCGCGGAGTTCGAGCATTTTCGCCAGGGCCCTATGACTGTCTCTGAGTATGCCATCCGTTATACTAGGTTGGCCAGGCATGCGCTGGCTTTGGTGGCTACTGTTCGTGAGAGGGTTCGCCAGTTTATCAAGGGTCTTATTCCTTCCATCAGGTCTGGCATGGCGCGAGAGTTGGAGATGGATATACCCTATCAGCAGGTAGTGAGCATAGCCAGGAGGATAGAGGGTATGCATTCCAGAGAGCGAGAGGAGAGAGAGGCCAAGAGGTCTCGAGAGTCGGGTCATTATACTGGTACCCGTACATCATCAGTCGGACGTCATAGTAGGGGCTATACGGGTCGTCCAGTTCACTCAGCACTTCCTTCATCCAGCAGTACTCCAGCTCCTCCTAGATCTCATGAGCCTTATTATGCACCTCCGGTTTCCAGTGCGCCTCCCGCGCGGGGTACTTCCAGAGGTCAGTCTAGCAGGGGCGGTCCCAGTTAGTCACAACCATCACGCCCTCCCAGAGCTTGTTATGAGTGCGGGGATACCCGCCATGTAGTGAGGGATTGCCCTAGGCTTGGGAGGAGTGCGCCTCCACAACATTCTCAGCAGCAGCGTACCCAATGGGATTCTCAGGCCATCGTTCCAGCTCCAGCTACCACCCCACCTGCCCAGCCAACCAGGGACGGAGATCGAGGAGATAGAGGTCGCCCTCGAGGGAGGGGTCGGGCCAGATTTTATGCCATTCCTGACCGTGCCGAGGCTGTCGCCTCCGATTCTGTTATCACATGTATTATATTGGTTAGTCACAGAGAGGCATCAGTTCTATTCAATCCAGGCTCTACTTATTCTTACGTGTCATCTTATTTTGCTCCGCATTTGGGTACAGCCCGAGAGACCTTGAGCTCTCCAGTTTATGTTTCTACTCCCGTGCGAGATTCCCTTGTTTTGGACCGCGTATATCGGTCATGTTTGGTTACTATTCGTGGTTTTGATACCAGGGCAGATCTTTTATTACTTGATATGGTTGATTTCGATATTATCTTGGGCATGGACTGGTTGTTGCCCCAGTATGCTATTCTTGATTGTCACGCTAAGACCGTGATGCTGGCTATGCCAGGTATTCCACGTATTGAGTGGAGTGGTACTTTTGTTCACACTCCCAGTAGAGTTATATCCTTTCGTAAGGCTCAGCGTATGGTTGAGAAGGGGTGCGCCGCGTATTTAGATTATGTGAGAGATGTCAGTGCTGATACCCCTTCTGTTGACTCTGTCCCAGTAGTACGGGATTTCTCCGATGTGTTTCCAGTTGATCTTCCGGGCATGCCGCCCGATCGGGACATTGATTTTGGTATTGATTTGTTGCCGGGCACTTAGCCCATATCCATTCCTCCTTACCGTATGGCTCCTCCTAAGTTGAAGGAGTTGAAGGATCAGTTACAGGAATTGCTTGATAAGGGTTTTATTCGACCCAGTGTTTCACTGTGGGGTGCTCCTGTCTTGTTCGTAAAGAAAATGGATGGTTCTATGCGCATGTGTATCGATTATCGTCAGTTGAACAAAGTTACAGTGAAGAACCGATATCCTTTGCCTCGTATTGATGATCTATTTGACCAGCTTCAGGGCGCACAGGTGTTTTCTAAGATTGATTTGCGCTCAGGTTATCACCAGCTAAAGATTCGGGAGCCGGATATTCCGAAGACTGCTTTCAGGACTCGGTATGGTTATTACGAGTTCCTTGTCATGTCATTTGGGTTGACCAATGCCCCAACAGCTTTTATGCATTTGATGCACAGTGTATTCAGGCCCTATCTCGACTCGTTTGTCATTGTTTTCATAGATGATATTCTTGTATACTCCCGGAGTCGGGAAGATGATGAGCAACACCTGAGGACAGTGCTTCAGACCCTGAGGGAAAAGAAATTATGTGCAAAGTTCTCAAAATGTGAGTTTTGGTTGAGTTCTGTGGCATTCCTAGGCCACGTGGTATCGAGTGAGGGCATTCGGGTAGATCTGAAGAAGGTGGAGGCCGTGCAGAGTTGGCCTAGGCCCTCCTCAGCTACAAAGATTCGCAGTTTCCTTGGCCTGGCGGGGTATTATCGTCATTTTGTGGAGGGGTTTTCATCGATTGAGCCCCTATGACTAGATTGACCTAGAAGGGTGCTCCTTTTTAGTGGTCAGACGACTTTGAGGCGAGCTTCCAAAAGCTCAAGACGGCTTTGACTTCAGCCCATATTCTGATTTTGCCTACTAGTTCGGGGTCCTATACAGTTTATTGTGATGCCTCACAAGTTGGACTTGGAGCGGTGTTGATGCAGGACGGTAGGGTGATTGCCTACGCATCCAGACAGTTGAAGGTACATGAAAAGAACTATCCTGTCCATGACCTTGAGTTAGCTGCTATTGTTCATGCCTTGAAGATCTGGCGTCATTATTTGTACGGTGTGCCTTGTGAGATTTACACGGATCATCGGAGTTTATAGCACTTGTTCAAGCAGAAGGATCTGAACTTGCGCCAGAGGAGATGGTTGGAGCTACTGAAGGATTATGATATCACTATTATATACCACCCAGGAAAGGCCAATGTGGTAGCCGATGCCTTGAGTCACCAGGCGGAGAGTTTGGGGAGTTTGGCATATTTACCAGCTTCAGAAAGACCTATGGCGATGGATGTTCAGGCTTTAGCCAGCCAGTTCATGAGATTGGACCTTTCGGAGCCCAGTCGGGTTCTAGCCTGTGTGGTTTCTCGGTCTTCATTGTTTGATCGTATTAGGGAGCGGCAGTATGATGACCCTCATTTGTTTGTCCTCAGGGACACAGTTCAGCATGGCGATGCTAGGGATGTGACCATTGGAGATGACGGGGTATTGAGGATGCAGGGTCGGATCTGTGTACCCAATGTTGAGGATATTAGGGAGTTGATATTGACCGAGACCCATAGCTCGCGGTACTCCATCCATCCGGGTACCGCAAAGATGTATCAGGATCTGAGGCAGCATTACTGGTGGAGGCGGATGAATAAGGATATAGCAGAGTTTGTAGCTAGATGCCTTAACTGTCAGCAGGTAAAGGCTGAGCACCGGAGACCGGGAGGGTTACTCCAGCAGATGGAGATTCCGGAGTGGAAATGGGAGAAAATCACTATCGATTTTGTGACTGGTCTCCCTTTGACAGCGAAGAAATTTAATTCTATTTGGGTTGTTGTGGATCGGCTGACCAAGTCCGCTCATTTCATTCCAGTGTGTACTTCTTACTTAGCGGAGCGGTTAGCGGGGATTTATATCAGGGAGATTGTCCGTCTGCACGGCATTCCAGTTTCTATCATCTCAGACAGGGGTTCAGTGTTTACATCACGGTTCTGGAGAGCCGTCCAGCACGAGTTGGGTACCCGGGTGACCATGAGTACAGCTTTTCACCCTCAGACGGATGGACAGTCCGAGCGCACTATTCAGATTCTTGAGGATATGCTCCGTGCGTGCGTGATTGAGTTTAGAGGGTCTTGGGATCAGTTCTTGCCATTGGCTGAGTTTGCATACAACAACAGTTATTAGTCCAGTATCCGATGGCGCCGTATGAGGCCTTATATGGTAGAAGATGCAGATCCCTGGTGGGTTGGTTCGAGCCGGGTGAGGCCAGGCTATTGGGCACTGATTTGGTTCAGGATGCGGTCGAGAAGGTTAAGGTGATTCAGGATAGACTCCGTATGTCCCAGTCCAGACAGAAGAGTTACGCGAACCGGAAGGTTCGTGATGTTTCCTTTATGGTTGGTGAGCGGGTTTTGCTTCGGGTCTCGCCTATGAAAGGCGTCATGAGGTTTGGAAAGAAAGGGAAGTTGAGCCCTAGGTTCATTAGCCCATTTGAGATTTTGAATCAGGTTGGGAAAGTTGCTTATGAGCTTGCTTTACCTCCCAATTTGGCCGGGGTTTATCCGGTATTTCATGTCTCGATGCTTCGGAGGTATCACGGTGACCCGTCTCACGTGTTGGAGTTCACTTCAGTCCAGTTGGACAATGACTTGTCCTATGTTGAGGAGCCGGTGGCAATATTAGACAGGCAGGTCCAGAAGCTCAGGTCAAAGGATATAGCCTCAGTAAAGGTTCAGTGGCGGGGTCAGCCGGCCAAGGAGGCGACTTGGGAGACCGAGCGGGATATGCGCAGCCGATACCCTCATCTTTTTGCTACTTCAGGTATGTTCTCTATGCTCGTTCGAGGACGAATGAATGTTTAAGTATAGGAGGATGTGACGACCTGGCCGGTCGTCTTTGGAATTTATGCCCCGTTCCCCCATTAACTGCTTCCCCTAAGTTCATTTCTGCTATTTTGGTTTGTCGGGACGTTCGGTGTGAGAATTCAGAGTGTTTTGGGACACTTAGTCCTTAAATGAGAGCTTAAGTGTTGGAAAGTGGTCCGTAATCGGAACAGTGTGAAGATGACCTCAGAATGGAAATTTGATGGTTCCGTTAGCTCTGTTACGTGATTTTGGGGTTGGGAGCGTGTTCGGAATGTATTTTGGATGTCCGTAGCTCATTTAAGCTAGAAATGCCGAAAGTTAGATTTTTGAAGTTTCCGGTCCGATAGTGAATTTTTGATATGAGGGTCGGAACGGGATTCTGGAAGTTGTTGTAGCACCGTCATGTCATTTGGGACGTGCGTGCAAAATTTCAGGTCAATCGGATGTGTTTTGGTTAGGTTTGGAATCGAAAGCGAGTTTGGTTAAGTTTTGAGGTTTCTAAGTTCAAATCATCGATTAATTCGAGTTTCGGTGTTGTTTTAGGTGGTTTAAGGATTGGTACAAGTTTGAATGATGATATGGGATATGTCCGTAGGTTTGGTTGAGGTCCCGGGGGCCTCGGGTGTGTTTCGGATGCCCAACGGGGTATTTTGCGTTGAAGGAGAGTAGCAGATTTTCTGCTGTTGCTGTTGCAGACCATTGTTCTCTGCGATCGCAACCTCTTTCCTGCGATCGAGTAGTGGAGTTTCAGAGTGTGGCTTCTTTCCTTCAATGCGATTGCAACTTTCCTCCTGCGATCACATAGTTTCTGGTTTCCCTTATCCGCGATCGCAAACCCTCCCCCGCGTTCGCATTGAGTAGACTGGACTAGGATCCCAGGCCCAATTTCCTTATACGTGATCGCAGACCTTCTGATGTGATCGCATAAGCCCAGCCCTTTTCCTTCCGCGATCGCCGGTCCTTTCTTGCGTTCGCATAGAGTATTTCCAGGGCTCTTCAATTTTACTCTCCGCGATCACAGACGTGTTCCTGCGATCGCATTGAACAAAGTTTCAGAACAGTTATTAATATTTCAAAATGGGAGTTTTGCCATTTTTAACAAAAACAAAAGCTTGGGAGCTCGGATTTGGGAGAATTTTTGAAGGTTTTTCAAAGGTAATCACTGGGTAACGATTCTCTACTCATCTATGACTAAAACCCACTAATCTAATCGTGAATTTAAGCTTTAATTTCGGATTTTGAATGAAATTTGGGGTAAAGTTCTTAGACCTAATTGTGATGATTTGAAGGGGCATTTGACCTCCGATTTGGGAGAATGTTATATGGTTAGACTCGTGAAAGTGCGAGGTTTCTGAAAATATAAAAATTATCCGATTCCGAGATGTTGGACTGAGGGGCGTTTTGGTTATTTTACCTATTTTCGCGCCTTAGCTTTAATTTTAATAGTGGAATTAGTTACTTGCGATGTTATTTACAATATGTAATTGGTTTGAATAGATTTGGGCCACTCGGAGTCGGATACTCGTGGCAAGGGCATCGTTTCTTAGTGATTTTTGTACCGGTTCGAGGTAAGTAGCTTGTCTAACTTTGTGGGGGGGGACCTATCCCCTTAGGATATCTTGAATGTTGTTTAAAAGCCTTGTGCGCGAGGTGACGAGCGTGTACTTGTGCTAACTATTGAAAATTCACCTTACTTGACTTATTTAGACTGTGTTTCTTCACGTGTTTAACTGTTAAAAATGCAATTTCACTTGTTTTAGCTTAGGGAAAGCATGTTAGTAACTTATTTGCTCTATTTGACTAAATTGCAATATCTGCCTTTTTCGTGAAGCATGCTAGACTCTAGATTCTACCCGTTGTCTGCACTTAGCTTCTTTTTGTTCAAATGTTGAATTGTTGCGATATGTTTACGATTGGGTCTACGGGACGGCATCCCGGGAGTTCCCTTTGTACGTATTATGCTTTGAGATTTGTAGTGCGGGATACTAAGAGATCTCCGGCACAGGATTGATTAAATGGAGGATACTAGGAGATCCTCGGGATACTTGGAGATCCCTCGTGATTGAATGGAGGATACTAGGAGATCCTCAGGATACTTGGAGATCCCTTGTGTATATAAAGAGGATACCAGGAGATTCTCGGGATACCAGGAGATCCCCGATGATAGATAGCCTGTAGTGGTTGTTCTTGTAATCGTAGATTGTAATTGTAGCCTGTTTCCGCTCTACTTATTCTTCTTTCTAGATACTCGAGATTTACTGTACTCTTACTGTTTATTCATTTCATATTTATTTTTATGTTTATCTCAGTAGGGCCTCGACCTTCCTCGTCACTACCCAACCGAGGTTAGGCTTGACACTTACTGAGTACCGATGTGGTGTACTCACGCCTCTTCTGCGCATGTTTTTCATGTGCAGATCCAGGTACTTCTGAGCAGGCATACCGCCATTAGCTGTCAGGGAGCATATTGGAGACTTGAGGTATACATCTGCTACGTCCACAGATCCGCAAAGTCTCCTTCTCATTCTATCCTTAGATGTTAGCTGTCATTTCAATCCCTTTTGTATTAGACTACTCTGGTGATTAGAACAGTGTATGACTTCTTTTAGCCTGTGTTGCCCGTGGGTTTCCGAGTCTTGGTGGTTATTCGGTATTTTGTATCAAAATGTATGTGCTAGGCGACAAACTTATACATTTCTTTTATGTTATTCGGCATTCTACTATTGTTTTTTTTCGTAAAAAGTGTTAATTCCGCTATGTGTTAGGCTTACCTAGTCGCGAAGACTAGGTGCCATCATGACAGGTTCACAATTGGTGAACTAGGGTCGTGACAAGAACAAATCGGTCATATTAACTTTAACGAATATGTTGCACCTTGAAATCATCATTCTTGATAGAGATGTGTATCCCTCATGTGATCTTGTTGGAATTGTCATTTCAATATCTTCACCTAGGGGTAATCATGCTTATAGTTATAGCAAGATACATATGTGCACAAATTATACTTATGATGTGATACTTCAGGACTAAAAATTGTATATGCCTTAAGCAATTTAAATCCTTGAGGGATTGTCATATAAGCCATAAAAATAGAGTTTAGGTGCATATCAAGTTTTTATGTCATGATAGACATATAAGATAGATAAAAGTGATTGCACACACCATTGACTTTACACTTTCAAGTGTTTGAATTATAGGTCCAAAACTACTTGTCTTTCATATGAAACCAATTGCTTCTCCAGATTTAAGATCCTCATATATATATATATATATATTTGGAATTATAATAGATGTAGTCAACAAATATTTTATATCGGTTCCAACTACCATTTTTCATAAAGACATGACATAGAGATCTCCTCATTTATATTTTCAGGTACCTGAACCTCTCCTGAGATTTTATGTCATGTGATCTTCTATGTAACTTGCCTCCTTATTATGATCACTTTGATCATTTGCTCATCTTTTTAATCAAGAATTTTATTCGAAACCGATGTGTCTATAAGCTTTAAGCGTGCCATAGACTTTATCCTTCTAGAACTTATTCTAATATGAGTATTTGCAATGAGAATATAGTTATTTTCTTTGTGTCAGCAAATGCGTCTGGCATGCTTTGCAATATATTGCAGATGAATTATCTTTTTATGAATTTCAAGTTCATAGTATCTTATTCGAGGATCTAGATGTACAAATGATAATTCATTCCACGTAACCTTTTTTCAACTTTAATCATGTCTCTCCCTCATGTTAGAAGAACTAACTTGCTTCCTCAATTTTAGAAATACATCTTTGTGCTATGATGTTAATCAAAATATACACCGCACATCAATAATAATAATAAAAAAAATGGAGCTATTTGATTCCTGACCATGAACCACTTGTGAGGGGAGAATATAATATACTTTGGTATATAACGTATATCAAACTAATATAGATAACTTTTTTCTTATAAGCAATCGTTTAGCTATTAAGTTGAGGCACTTAATAAATTATTTTGCTAAATCAACTGTGATGTAAACCAACATATCAAGATAAACTGTCTTGAATAGAAAATATGGAAATTATGCTCGAAGTTAAATTATTGAGCAAGTTACCTCGCAAACATCAGGTTGCAGGTTACTAATAATCGCACATGTAACCATCTCATAGATGCATCTTATGTGGTATACATGGCAGGTGAATGAGCCCATATTCACCTTTCATATTTCTAGCATTCATGAGATTCAGTCCCAATTTTAGTTGGTTTATTAATTAATGAGAACAAGCAACATAAGAGAATTCATAAAGAACTTTCTAGTTCTTTAATATTTACCCATGTGAATTCTCTTTTATTTTTGCACATCATACTTAAATTAACATGGCTAAACCAATTATGTCAGCTGGATAAATTATCAATATTGATAAACTTTAGGTTTACGCCATGACGTGTGTAGTTATGAATAAAGTCTAAGTTTATTATGATATGGGTTTTTATATCAATAAACTTCCAGTTTACTACGTCATGTAATTTTATCATATTTTTTATTTGTGTAGTACAATTCAGGCAATAAAGCGAGTAGCTTTCATATACATATTATCCCACTACAATTGTAATAATATAAAGATATTAAATCTTCTGATTATTTATAGTCTCAATATAACCAACCACTTTCGCGAATACTTTAAAAACTCAATGAGTTTCTTTGAGACTTGCTAAGGCACCATACCTTTTTGATAATCAATTTTATTTCTCCAAAGTAGTATAATTGATTCTTCTAGAGCTTTCAATTAATTATTTCTACCAAATATTCATCATTATCCATATGGTGAATATCTCTTTCAAGGAGAAAGTTATACCATTGTAGTCATGGTCAAAATCATTATAGGCAAGATATGTTGCTTATATTACTTTTGCCCTGTAATAATCACATTGCCAGAATATTTTGGCATAATCAAAATGGGTACGTGATCCGTGATCATTCAAGCCATAATAATGAAACTATTTTCTTATTTCATCTCAAACCTCTTTCTAGAGCTTAGTGTTGTATATCCACTGCCACTAGCACATTCATATTCTTCCAAGAATGAATATATATTCATAAATCAGATGTTGTCACATTCACATCATGAATGGACTATAATCATATATATGTGCTTTACAAAATCTCATGTCAAATCGATGATAAATTTCACAGAATGAAGGTTTATTTTGAGAATCCTTATTATTCTCATTACCATAATAATGACGATTATAATTTTGTTTATTGCAACATCCACATCCATTGATACCTTCATGGTAATAATTTTCTCTTCTTTCCGATTTATTGCATATTGCTACCACATTATCTTAAGGGAATGATAATGAAGCAAATTCAATGTGACGGTTTCCTTCTTGTGCCCAGAATCATACATGAATTTGATCATGGCAATGCATAGAATTTTTACCATTTCGGGTGGTTATAAGTTCTTACAAACTCCATTAGAGTTGTAATCAAAAATTATTGTCTTTGCTTGTATTTAAAATCAAATTATAGAATGTCAAGAATTTAAAAGAGAAAAATAAGGTAAAAATACTTACCTTAAATTCAGAATTTATTCTTGAGGGAAGTTCATGGAACAATTAACAATCATTATGCTAAATATTATGTATAAGTTGAGCACCATGCACATATCCCAAAGGCTCTACTCAATTGGTTGGAATCTCGTGTTGATAACGTGTTATGAAACAATAAAAGAAGAAGAATATTGCAGAGAAAAGTAGAGAGAGAATTCTTATTGATTTTGGGATGAATTACACTGCAGTAGAACTCTCTATTTATAGGTAAAAAGTAACTTAGCCACAAAATAACAACCCATAGAATCTTTCTAAAAAATAGACATTCACCATAAATAAAATTATTTATATTACGTAGTAATATATTTAGTTCCATCTTTTGATTTGATTTGAATACCCCTTATAATAGAGCCGTCAATATGGGCTTGGCCCGTTAGGCCAGCCCAGCCCGTAATTTAGTAGGGCTGGGCTAGAATATTTGGAGCCCGTTTAAAAATGAGGCTTTTAAGCCCGACCCGAGTAAGCCCGTGGCCCGTGAGGCTTGACTGGGGCTGGGCCAGGCCGGCTCGTGGGCCTAATAAAATATTTATTTAAAATATATATATATATATATATATATAAAATAAAAAGTATAATGCCGTTAGAGATGGAAAGTCAGAATTGGATCTTTACTAAGAGGAATCAAAACGTGATCTTGAGAAGTTTCAAGAGATGGATGTTGTCATGTATTGGAAGGACCATTCTAGAAAATATCCCGATCTTTCAATGATGGTGTGTGATGTACTTAGTATTCTTATTACCATTGTAGCATCGGAATCAATATTTAGCATTGGTGACGTGTTCTTACAAAGTATAGAAGTTGCATTTATTATGAAAATGTCCAAACACTTGTTACTACTCGAAATTAGCTGCACAAGTTTTTCCAAACTCAAACTGGTAATATTTTTTTAATGTGAGTTTAAATATTATTAATTTTTAAAATTTTATTATTTTTAATATTTAATTAATTAATATTGCATATGAATTATAGATGAAAGTGAAGATGTTAAGACGTTGCCACAAACGGATTCAAATGTGTTTGATAGATGATGTGTTGGATATCTCATAAGCATCATGAACGTTCGCTTGAATAGTTTGTTTTAAGTTTTGACTTTTAGTGAATGAAATATAGTCTTATCTTTTACTTTTTTTAGTATTTATTGTGATATATTGGAAAAATATAAAAAGTTATTAAGTTTTGTGAATTTTTTCCAACAAGTATTTTTTAACTTTTAAATAATTATCGTTTTTTTAGGTTAGAACTTAAAGAAAAAATATAAAATTATAGTTTTAAAAATAATGGGCCCCGCGGACCACATAGGGCTGGGGTAGGCTGACCATCATAAGGCCCGTCAAAATGGTGGGCTAGCCCAGTCCAGCCCATCAATTGCTAAAGCCCACATGGGCTAGGCTGGGCTAGCCCGGCCCGGCCCATATTGACACCTCTACCTTATAACCTCTACATTATCCTTTTCGTGAAGCAAAAGATGTCGAGTCAAATAGATATTATCATAGGAAACCTCCGAAGGTATGTTGTTGAGTGATCTTTGATAGACGGAAGTAATTGGAGTTTGCTATTGCTGTTAGAGCTCTCTGCTGCAAAACATAATGCTAGTGCTGCTAACAATAAAGTTGTACATTGTTTTTGTTTGCAGTCTTTGTTATTCTTTCAAACACTCATTTATAATGGTGATGTCTGAATCAGTTTGTGCACTCCTCGGTTAATATGTATCAGGTTACTTTGCCCACCTAGCTTGGGTAACTAAGTTTAAGGTACACCAAAATACTTATTGACATGAACAACTTCATTTTCTCTATGCTTCTCACTAGTATAATAGTAGTAAAGAATGTACAAACCTGTGTTACGTTCTCGAACATCGTCAATTAATCAGAGAAAGTTGTCCTTGTGACTAATGGGGTAAATATTAGTGGTCTTTTCACTTATCCTCATCTTAATTAATCGTGTCTTGAACTGCATAATGATTTTATTTATTTTTTTACTTTTTCTTTTTGGGATATCTAAGATAGTAGAGTTATTTTTAATTTTCTTCGGGTGAGCAGTAGCCAGTGGGAACTGGTGGGGTGTGGTTGACTGGTTGTATGCAGGGGCGGACGCACCTTGACTTAAGCGGTGTCATCCGACATCGCTTGATCGGAAAATTTTACTAAATATATGTGACGGCCCAAAGGGTCATCACCTGTTTCCTTATGCATTCCGTATCTCCGAGTCCTCGAAAATCTCATTTAGGGTTGTCTCGATTTGCGTGCGCAGTCCGGACGCGTAGCCGGAAGGCTCAAATATGAATTCTATGAGAAAAATGATAAATTTTGATAGTAATATGATTAATTTTGACTTCGGTCAATATTTTGGGTAAACGGACCCGGACCCATGATTCGACGGTCCCGGAGTCCATAGGAAAATATGGGACCTGGGCGTATACCCAGAATCGAATTTCGATGTCCCAAGCCCGAGAAATAAATTTTTGTGTAAAATTATTTTCTGGAATTAATTAAGGAAAATGAAAAGTGATTAGAAGACGATGGTATCGGGCCCGTATTTTGGTTCCGGTGCCCGGTACAAGTCTTATATATGATTAAGCGCTTTCTGTAGAATTTGGTTGAAAACGGACGTCATTTGACGTATTTCGAACTTAAAAATGGAAATTTAGTGTTTTTATGAAAAATTGAAAGAGATCTTGAGTTTTGAGGCTTGATTCTATGTATACGATGTTGTTTTGGCGATTTGATCGCACAAGTAAGTCCGTAGGATATTTTTGAGGTTGTGTGTATGTTTGGTTTGGAGACCCGAGGGCTCGGGTGAGATTTGGATAGGTGTCGAGTTGTATTTTGAACCTTTGTAAAATCTGGTGTTTTTCAGTTCTGCATGCTTCGCATTTGCGAAGCCAGCATTCGCAAATGGGAACTCGCAATTGCGGGATTTTCATCGCAAAAGCGAGACTTCACCTGGGCAGCAATCTTCGCAAATGCGAAGAAATTCATCGCAAATGCAATGCCTGCCTATGAGCTCAGCATTCGCAAATGCGAACAATTGTTCGCAAATGCGCTACTGGGTCGTCGCAAATGCGACATTATTTCCGCAAATGCGAACTTCCCACAGTTCTTCAGAGTTCGCAAATGCAAACTCATCTTCGCATTTCCCAGACCTGCAGGGTTCGCAATTGCGAACCCATGTTTGCATTTCCCACATCTGAGGCCTGTATTTTTCATACTTAGACGATTTTAAACTTTATTTTTCACAATTTTTCAAGACCCAAACCCCATAGGCGATTTTTCAAGGACCAAACTTCTTCCAAATCATTGGTAAGTCGATTTTTACTTAATTTCTTCAATCATTTACATCATTAAACATGTTTTCATCTTAAAATCAAGGATTTTTATGGGTGAAAATGGGGATTTTGGGTAGAACTTAGGTTTTCTTAAAATTGGAGATTTGGACCTTAATTTGAGGTCCGATTTCAAAATAAATCATAGATATGGAATCGTGGGGGAATGGGTAATCGGGTTTTGGTTCGAACCTCGGGTTTTGACCACGTGATCCCGGGGGCATTTTGGGAATTTTTGAGTAAAACTTTGGAAAATTCATTTTTATGCATTCAAATTGATTCGATTAGCATTTGTTGATACATTCAAGTAATTTATGACTAGATTCGAGCGATTTTGTGGTGGATTCGAGGGGCAAAGCTATACTAGAGGCTTGAGTTGAGTTTGAAGCATCGAGGTAAGTGTTCGGTCTAACCTTAGCTTGAGGGAATAGGAGTTGAGTCTTGTTGGCTACTTGCTAATTGTCGAATACGGTGTATAGGCATGGTGACGAGTATCTATACATTGGTGCCTAGCAAGACCGTGAGTTCTTAAAATGTGATTATCATGATTTTGTTGTGAATTCCATGTTTAATTGAGGATTTCTATATATTGTAAAGAACATGTGAAAGACATTATGATCATTTGATTTCGTGGAGTATTGGCTCGGTTGTGATACGAATTGAAAAGGTATACGAGATTATGAATTCTTTGGAGCATTGGCTCAGGGGATAAAGTGAGATATGAACTAAGAAATGAAAGAAAGCTAATGAGTTATTGATTATTCCCTTGCCGGGATGTTTTGCTGTTTGGTTGACTTTTCTCCATTGCCGGGATATTAAAAGTGTTGTTATTGTTTCCCTTGCCGGGATCCCTATCTCTGTTTGTTTATTCCCTCGCCCCATTGTTTGTGATTGTTGTTTGGGTGAGGAAGAGTGATAAAGCACGAAGGGTAATGTCGTGCACGATTGTGAGATGAATACTAATGCACGAAGGAACATTCCGTGCCATGATATGAATACTAATGCACGAAGGATCATTCCGTGCCATGATATGAGTGTTTATGCACGAAGGATCATTCCGTGCCATCATTTTGTGAGGTAAAGCACGAAGGGTGATGCCGTGTACTTTATATGATTGATTTGGTGAGAACAAGAGTAAAAGCACAAAGGGTGGTGCCGTGCTTCTGTCGATTTCTTATTCTCGTTGATATTGTAGTTGTACAGTTTCATTCCTTATTTATTGATTTTATATCTGAACTGTTATAGACCCTACAGCATGCTTCCCCCCCCCCTTTGACTGGTTAATTTCTGTGTTTCTACTTTATTGCATATATATATAGAACTGCACAGGTTGATCGGTAGTCCGGTCCTAGAATCGTCATTACTTTGCCAGGGTTAAGCCAGGCACTTACCAGCACCTGGGGTCGGTTGTGCTGATATTACACTCTGTGCATCTTTTTGCATAGATCACGATGCCGGAACAGTTTTTGGATAGCAGTAGTGGATTTGGGAGTTGACTTCAGTCCAGAGACATCGAGGTAGCCTTGCTGACGTCCGCAGGCCCGGAGTTTCTTCTATCTTAATTTTAGTTTGTTATCCTTTGTACCGGGGCAAACCGAACTATGTTTTTATTCAGACATTGTATTTAGCATTTCCTAGACGTTCGTGAGTTTGTGACTCCAGTTCTTGGGTAGAGTTGTATTGGACTTCCGCATTGCTTTCAGTTTATTTATATTCAAGACTTCCGCTTTTCTATTAAATGTTTCGTTGTTTTTAATAATGTCGATGTTTGCTAAAAGAGGTAATAAATAATTGTCTTGCCTAGCTCCTAATAGTCGGCGTCATCACGACTCTCGAGGGTGGAAAATCCGAGTCGTGACAATATATGAGTACTAACTGATATGCAAAGATAAGTGCTTACAAATAAAATAAAGTGACACTGCCTAACAGAATATGCTCCTAGCTTAGTTGGTCGGGCGATGTTCCTTTCTTAGAAGGATCTGGAGTTCGATTCCCAGTTGTGATAGTTCTTAGTCTTTTTAGATCTTTTTAATCACGGCTAAAAAGATAAAAGGAAAACAAAACCACTAACTCATGATGTGCTTACAATATTTGAGCCACAATAAATTATTTTAAAGGTAATTATTTTAGCTATTAGGTGCAAGTTGCGATTTTGAGAATTGGGCATGCTATTTGCAGAATCAAATGAATGGCGTGTTTTTGAGTGATGTTTGATGCATTATATAAAAAAGTATTTAGTATTAATTCTAACAAGACTATTATAATACATTTAAAATATTGAAAACTTGTCAAGTAGAATTGTAATGTACATGAATTTTGTTTTATTCATATATTATAATTTGTGGTTTTGAATTTTTAATACGATATCATTACAATAATTCGTTCAGTTGATCATGTCTTTAAATATCGACACCGCTTATAAAATTTTTTGCGTACGCCCCTGGTTGTATGTGTTTAGAGACGGAGCAAGAATTTGAAGTTTATGATTTGAGGCCCGGGGGTGTTGTTAGTAATAGGCAACAAAAACTGAGCATTTAAATGTGCAGAGACAAAAAAACATATTTTCCAATCCTAACACATCCCATTAGTAGTTTAGTACAAGAGAAACTGCCTCAGGTTTTGCTGCAATTTCCAGCTCTACACAGTCAGAATATTTTCTCAACTAAATATAGCAAAATACACACACACACACACAGACAAAATATATGGAATTAAGCTTAAATTAAAGAGCAGCAAGCTGCTGAATGTTGATAGGATAAACAAGCTCAGGACCACCATTAAAAGCTCTCCTTCCAAATAAGATATTCACTGCTTCAGTTGGGTGAAATGCATCCCAAAATATGTATTGATCTCTGTTTGGACATGGTGTTTGCAATGGTAAACATGTTATTTGTCCTCTGTTTCTCCCTATTCCGCAGCACCCTCTATTTATCACACTAAATCCTGCAATTACAAACAAGTCTGAGTCGGCTATATAAATTCTAAATATTCATGTTACTCCAAAAGGCTTCTCAACAACAACAATAACAATAACAACAGACCCATTATATTCCTACAGGTGGGGTCTGGGGAGAGTAGTGTATATGCAGACCTTAGCCCTACCGAGTGAACTTAGAGAAGTTGTTTCCAATAGTCGCTTGACTCAGAAAAGGTGAGAAGGAGAGGAAGAAGAAGAAGAAAAAGAAAGAAAAGGAGGGAGAAAAGAATAAGTAGTACCAAATAGTAACAACAGAGAAATACAATAACGGAAATGAACTATCCAAAGGGCTTCTCATGAGTTCAATATCATAAGAAGAAATAATTAGATAAGGAAAGTTGTAAATATTTACTTACCATATCGTCTGTAATTGGTAAGGAGATCTTGGAACATATTCTTAATGTCAGCGTAGATGAATTTTGAACCAGGAAGATTGGTATTTAAGTTGCTAAGCATTGACTTAACATTGTTACTGAATGGCAAAACAAGCTGATTCACTTCCTCTGAGCACACATTACCATTACCCTGTGCAAGAATACTTGGAATACAACCCATTAGTCCTACTCCACCAATCACAAATTTTCTTGCTCCCAAATTATACAATCTCTGCAATTTAAAATAAATAAATAATATAATAACATTAATTAGATAGTAAAAGAAGGTATTCATAAAGAAAAAAAGCATTAAAAAAAAGGATACGCCAGCCCAGTACACAAAGTATCTCGTACTCACGTAGGGTTTGGGGAAGGGCCATACCCCAAGGGGCGTGATGCAGACAACCTATCCTAATGCAAGCATAAATGTCTGCTTCCGTTGCTCGAAAACCATGATCTATTGGTCACACAAAGACAATTTTACCATTGCTCCGAGGTATCTATGAAGAAAAAAAAGAATAATAAAAAAAAGGACAGGCAGCACAGTGCACGAAGCATCCTACATTTATGCAGGGTCCGCGAAAAAGCCAGACCCCAAGGGGTGATGTAAACAGTAGAGCTTTTTCCATGACTTGAACCCATGACCTATCGGTCATACTGAGACAACTTTACCGTTGTTTCAAAACTCCCCTCAAAACCCTAATACAAGTACTAATGACTGCTTCTATGGCTAGTACCCGTGACCAGTGGCGGAGCCACCTTATAGGAAGAGGTGTCAAATGACACCCCTTCGTGGGAAAAATACACTGTGTAGTTAGGTAAAAAAATAAATTATATGTATATATACATTGTATTGACTCTGCTTAATTTCCTTGTATGTTTACTTTTATATATTTTGACACCCCTTAACGAAAATTCTGGCTCCGCCACTGCCCGTGACCTATATAGGTCACATGGAGACAACTTTACTGTTGCCTCCAAAGCTCCCGTTAAAGGATAAAAAATAAATAAAGGAAGAAATATATATATCTTACAGTAAGCTGTTGGCTATATTGTTGAACCAAGAGATTGGCATATTGCTGAGGATTATAACGATTCTTAGTATCATAATTAGGCATTAGATAATTGTTGAGGTAGTCATTGCTTCCCATTCCAACAAAGAACATGCATTTGGCTAATGCTTGTGCTACATCTGGTGCACCAAGATTATCTGTGATTTGATCAAGTGTGTTCTCAAAGTTCTTGATTTGCCGATTGAATGGAATTCTCCCAACCTGGAATATAATATCCAAAATTAACAAAACTCAAATAATTATTAATTTAAGTTCCTTGTTGGATTTTCTTCTTGATCAATAACAACTGCAATATTGTCATCGTATCGAAATAAATATGAGTATATTAATTAGCAAATGCAATAATTAAGAACTTACAAAGTTTCTGCCAGTAATATCAAGAATCCCAGCAGCAGCAGAAGCATAGTTCACTCCATAGCGCATTTTATCTCCTGAAGTATCTGCTGAAGCTTCTGTGTATGCTGGAATGAGTGGCAGTCCTAGCAGTTCAGCTGTGCATGTACAAGCCAATTAAGTGTTAATATTAATTTTCTGATTTGTTTTCTTGCTCAATTATTATTATATTACTTAATTATATTCCCTTTAGGCAGTAATGAGCACAGTATATCAATCTAGCCATTCTTATTGTGAGCACCTAATTTTTGACCATATTTGAATTTTTATACTTTTTTTAGTATAAATATTTTAAAGTCTAATTTATATATTTAATGTTTATTTCACCTTTACAGGTTTTACCTAAGAAAATCAAAAATTACAAAAAGAGTTATATTTTTCTAAGTAGCAGCTTTATTCTTGCAAAAGAACGAAAAGTTTGAAAAAAAATATTGTTTCCATGTAGTTTAGTCGATTTCTACGTTAGAAATTTCAACCAAATAAATATTGAACAGTTACTATGTCTATTTTATTATTTTTAATTTAGTAATAGTAGTAGTATTTTATTTTATTTATTGATTACATAATTCCAAATCCTACACTCTCTCACGTGGTCTACTACCCTATTTTGTCTCTTGTTCTTTAAAATTTCCAAAAAAATAAAATAATCTCTTCAATTCATTTCTACCATTTTATAGAAGAGAATCTTTTCCATAACAAATTATGGGATATGTTTTTCAATTTAGTGGGACTATTTGGACTTTAACAACTTTTGAATTTACTCCCTCCCCATCACGTTTTTTACTAGAGGCACCATATTATTGTGATTCTTTGAATTGGCACAAAAAGATAACGCACAACACACATTTTTTTGACTCTTGCTCTCCAATTCACATCCCCAAAAAAAAAAACTCTATAAAAAATGCACACAAGCGGCGAGGAAACATCACCATTTTCTAGATTAAAACTAGCAACTCTTTCTCCTGCAATCAGCTGTAAAAATCAACCAAATGAAACTCCAGCAACTCACTGAAAAGCAACCCGAAAAAATCTACACAAAAACAGTCCAAAAGAGCTCCAAAAAGCCATAGACAATCAGCTGAAACTCCCATAAAAACAGCTCCAAAGAAGTGACCAAAAACACGACAATTCAGCCACCAAACCCTCCCGAAATAGAGCCAAAACAGCAGCTGAAGTTTCTGCCAAAAACAGCTCCAAGCAACTGCATAATCATGCCAAAAATGACCCCCATAACAGCAGTGAAATCGCCACTTCTTCCCCTCAGAAAATAGTCTGAAAACCATCACGATAGCTGTAGTCTTTCATCCAAAACCAGCAGCTCCTTCCTACTCTGTCAATCACTACAAACAAGCTGAGTTCGAGGCGGTTTAGTCAAGGTTCCTTGAGGTTCCGACAAGGCATTTGGTTTCCTGTTCGAGGTTCTCGTTTGCTTGACGATTCGATAACACTTACAACTGTAAAGGTTCGATCTTGTTTCAGATTTGATGTAAATGTTTGAATTCTTAATTTGTTGTTTTGGTTGGAATTGTTTTTTTACATGTTTTGATTAGTTATTTCTTTATTACTTCTTTTTCCATTTGTTTAGCGAGTTCTTTCATGAGATTTGCATATTGTTGGTTCCCTGTTTACTCTTGAGTTGTGAACAATATTGCTTTATTTGGTCAATTGGAGTTCATCCTTTGCTATGTGGTCATACATGTTTTATGGTGCTATTTGGTTCATTTTAATCCGTTGGTAATTAGTGTGCAGCAACTTAACAATAATATGATATGTAAATGAACTCATTTATGTGATTAATTGTTCACTTTGATCATTTATGCAAACTTAATGAGTAGTCAATTGTTGTAATCTCATACTCAGTTATGTTGAGTTTGGACGCCTGTGCTTGAGGCATGATATATGGTGGCAGATTACTCTCTCATTTGGGGAAAGCTTGTATGTGAATGTGAGGAAAATGAACCTTTACCCCCATGCGATTGAGCTAGTATTGCAAAGCCCAGTTAATTCTAATTTATTTGCTGCCCACCTCTGCCTATTTCTATAAGTTCAATGTCTCAACTTTTGTTTCTTTATCAATTACGGTAAGCATGTCCTTGTAATATAGTAATTATATTTGTCTTTCCTTGCCTTTTTCGTTGGTTTGATATCTTAAGTTGGTAGGAATAGTCGATAAGTTTAATGTAGGGAATTGTTTTATTTTATTTAATTTATAGATTGTTTATCTAATTCTTGAAGGTCAGATTGTAACATTAGCTTCGACTTCAAGTATCATTTTTTATAAATAATTTCATGGTAGCTGAAGTCATACATCTTCGCAATAATTCTATATTTATAATTAATAACCACACAATGAATCTCAAACTAGTTTAAAGAATAACTAACTTTTGAATATCATAGCATGCTTTAGGCACACCTTTAATCAATTATCGCGATTGTGTACACGTTCGCATAACATAATTACGATTCCCAAAAATTAAAATTAAGGTATGCGTCCGTGCAAATTTGGCCAAGTAACCTTAAATAATTAAGTGTTATTAGTTGTGTACACGTACGCGTGACATGACTTTGACATACCAAACAAAATGAGTACACGTACGCGTGACTCGTTTCAAGATAATTCCATAATCACGAATAATCAAGCAAGTAAAAAGCAGTAAAAGGTAAAAATGTACATAGGTTCTAAGATGAGCAATTAAAGAATTAATTCAAGCCAAATGTAGTCAATAAAGCGACTGTGCTAGAACCACGGGACTCGGGGAATGCCTTACACCTTCTCCCCGGTCAGCAGAATTCCTTATCCGGACTTTGTTTTCGCAGACCAATAATAATAGAGTCAAACCTTCCTTTGAATAGGGATTCAAATAAAAGGTGACTTGGAACACCGGCAAAAATCAGTTCCAAGTGGCGATTCTGTAAATAAAATAATCCTTATTTCAAATTTGTCACTTTAATTGGAAAAGCTCTTTAACCCACAATCTATAACACGCATATCTCTTTTGGAGGGGTAAAAAAAGGGGTGTGACAGCATTTGGGATTTAAAATAAACCGGTGATTTAGGACACCAATTAAAATATTCCAAGTGGCGGCTCTGATAAATAAATAATCTCATTTCGAATAATGTCACTTATATTAAAAAAACTCCCTTATTTCTCTTTCGACGGTATGTAAAAGGGAGGTGTGACACTTATAACTTCTGTTTGGCTATATTGATGAAGTTACATACAGGTTAAAAGGGTATTACATGGAAAGATTCTTTCAATTACAATCAGAGGCGAACCTACTTGTAACAATATATACGAGGGGTCACTGGACCCGTAAGCTTCAGTAAAAATCTTGTATATGTATGTATTTATACCTTGAAATTTGTACTATACTAATTTTTCGGTCGGTTATTTTATAAAATTTGTACTATATTAATTTTTCGGTTGTTCTATTATGTATAACCAAAATTAGACTTTTTTAAACCGTCCAATCATGTCGGTTTCTCTTCGGTATCGGTACAACTCAGTTAATATTTGGTATTTTTTTAAATATCATGTAAAAATCACTAGTAAAAGTAAAATGTCATAACATACATATTTTTATAGGACTTAGCAAAACTCTCTAGATAATTTTACTGTTTAAATGGTGATGAATTAAGAAAATATAAAAGATGACCAAAATATAGATCCATCAACTACTCTACAACAGTGTAAAAGAAACTAAGTAAAGACAGAAAAGATAAATCACACGAGTAAATTTTTTTTTAGCTAAGGTGTGACTCATGAATAAAGTCTATAATATTCAAAAAGATAAATCTAAATTATACGAAAGGAACCATATTCAATACATAGTAGTTTGCTACTCATAACTGCTAGAATACTTTGTGTCTTGCTAGTGAATATGTTAGAAATAATTTAATTGCAGTAGGAGTAGCATATTAGATTTGGGAATTAGTGTTCTGATTTTAATTACTTGTTGGCTTGTAACATTTTTCATAATTCCTAAGCCCAAGGGAAAATTTAATTATTATTTTTAAACGTAACATATATATTTTCCACATGTAAATTTATTCGGTATGGTTTGGTATTTTTTCGGTTTATTTTCATAAAATAAAAAATCTACCCGAATTATCGGTCCGGTTGTAAATTTATATAAAAGCATACGATTTTATTAATAGAAACATAAAAATCTGTTTGGTACAGTACGATTTGGTCGGTTTAGTCGATTTCAAATATCTATTTTTGTAATAGTTCATAATTTGAGTAGCCTATACCTATTTTCGCGCGTGAGTGGAAATACTGATTCGTATTAAGTGGCAGGAGGCAGCTGCTTTGTTTTCTGATTCAGTCAATTGGATCCTCCATTATATACTTCAAAGCAAAACCTGCATTGGATAATCAAGATATTAGCATACATTCAGCTTTCTTCCTAGTCATCAAGAACCTGAAATGAACAAAAGAACTATTCGAATGAAGAAGAAGAGACTGTCTGACTCCCACATCGTAAAAGAAAGATTAAGCCAAACTTCTTGTTAGATATAAAAGGTTACTTAAGTAGACTACAAAACTCACGCAGCCACGCAGTGAGCACAAAGCGAACTATTCTTTCGCCTTTTACTAAAGAATACCGTGCGCGCGCTGCATTCAGTGGCATACGCCAATTTTTGGAGGGGTTCTCAAATTGAGTGCCCCCTACAACTCCAGTTTTAATCTTTGATGATACATAGGGTTGTAAGTTGAATTAATTGGAAGACTTTGTTTGTTTTTCTATGTTAATCTTTTTTGAATGAAAATGATAATTTATCACTGTATTTGTTTAATAGAAGGAAAGCATTCAGAAGCAACAAGAGTTAAATTAGGCTTTTGTATGCAATGTCAAGTACTCTAATACAATCTTACAAAAAGTTCTCTTAAAGTTAACTTCTACCTATAAACAAAACCACATTAATCTCCAACTAATTTCATTCTGCCCTTTTTCATATCTTCGTGTGATATTAAATTGAAGGGGAAAAGGAAAGCAAGGGGTTATATGTTTGTACATAAAATTATTATATGGATAAGCATCTTAATTATACTTGAAATAAACAACATTCAGTAACAATAAATTGTTTTGAAGATTGACCCAAAAAAAATGTTTCGGAAAGAATATAAGAAGGATAGATTAAGCACTAGATGTCCCTCATCGGCTGGCAAAATGAAAAAACAGGTAGTTGGAGGGGTATAGAACCATGGCAAGGAGCTACGTTAAACATACTTACCTGGACGGGGTCAATGGGCGATCAATAAGACTCATGGCCTAGGTTGGTGACCTCCATTGCACTTTGGAGGGGTACTTGCCTAAGGTCGACCCAAGTGGCCGAGCCTACGTCATAATTTGTGCTAGCGGGGGCCTGCGTTCACGCGGCCGCTACCCAATTCTTCACCTAAAGTTTTTCTACTCAATGGTATTTGAGATTCGTAGTTCTACATAGTTCTGCGACATTTCAGCTGATGATCATCTATTTGTTCGAATTCATAAATAAAAACTTTATAAGTTCAACGTTTAAAGTTCTTAGTATTGAACCTATTTTATTTTAAAGTTATGGATTCAGTTGCAATTTTAGTGAATTTAACTACTAGATTCAGATGAATCCAGTAATATAACATGACACACCCTCTTATTTATAGGTATCCTATGCAACATTTCATCATAATCAGGTTATGAGCATTTATTTCTTCTAAATCAACAAGAAACCAAAACAAATCAAAGCTTAAATACTATGCAAATGAATCAAATGATGAAGGAGACAGAATAAGAAAGCCGCTTCTATTTGAGATGCAGACTTTCAACCACATCATTAAGTGAAGGAAATGTTAGAGGAGATTGAAGAAGAAAAAGAATAAGCAGACCTATACTTTGATGCTAACAAAGTTCAATAGGACTTGGCAAAAGAAAAGAGTGCAGAGTCTCCCACATCGAAATAAAAAGAATAAACCCAAACTTTTTGTTACATATAAAATGTTAGCACAAGTAGTGTGACAAACTCACGCAGCCATGCAGTGAGCCCAAAGCGAACTATTCTTTCGCCTTTTACTAAAGAATACCGTGTGCAGGCTGAACTTAGTGGCATACGCTAATTTTTGGAGGGGTTCTCTTCTTTGAGTACCCCTACAAATCTAGTTTCAATGTGATATTCCAAAGTGACATGAAAGGTTATTGAGGTTTTATGATGGTATTTTTTCCGTAATTAAAAAAATGTAATTACCAAGTAAAACTCTCAAAAAAGAAAGATAAAAGAAAGCTTGGACATAGAGCTCCTAGCAGTCGAAAACCAAAACAGAACATCCTCATCATCTAGACTAGCAATAAATCTTCTGAGGATAGAGATTCAATTCTCCAAGTCGGATAGCTAGCTTTGTCTAGTCATTAGGGAGTTCTTTCCGTGACTAATCTGATTGTTAAGCTTTGATCATTGTGTTCTAATAATTGTGAACAGAGATAAATCCTTCCTAATTGTGACAAGGCATAGTCAAACAAAATATATAAAAAAACTCATCAAAAAATTTGGCATGTCCAACGCAAGGCCGTAGGAATACCTATGAGTCCGTCAACTACCTTGGATAAAGATAAAGACGGTAAGAGTGTTGATGAAACAATGTATCAAGGTATGATTGGCTCTCTACTCTATCTTATTGCTAGTTGACCAGACATTATGTTTAGCGTTTGCAAATGTGCAAGATATCAGTCAGCTCCTAAAGAATCTCACTTGACTGATGTTAAACCTATCATCAGATATATGATAGGGACAGTTGACTATTGATTATGGTGCGAAAGTTTAGATACTTTTGATCTCAAAGGTTTTTCAGATGCAGATTTTGTAGGAGATAAAATTGACAGGAAAAGCACAAGTGAAACGTGCCAATTACTTGGAAAATCTCTTATATCCTGGCACAACAAGAAACAAAGTGTGATGACCCAAAAGGGCCATCTCTTATTTTAGAAGTCAAAACTGTGTTCTGAGGTCTTAAAAACCTCATTTACTTTTACCTCGATTTGCTTGTACAGTCCGGGCGCGTTTCCGGAAAGCTTTTATGTGAAATTTAAGAAAAATAATGAATTTAGCCTTCAAAATTGATTAAAGTTGACCTTGATCAACATTCTTGGTAAACGGACCCAGACCCGTGATCTGACAGTCCTGTAGGGTCCGTAGTAAAATATAGGACTCGGGCGTATGCCCAAAATCGAATTCTGAAGTCCCTAGCTCGAGAAAAGAATTTTTAAAGAAAATTATTTGCTGGAAAATATAAAGACTTTTTCAAATGAAATGATGCGTGTTCTTGAGGGTATCGGGCCCCTAATTTTGGTTCTGGACCCCCGTACAAGTTTAAAATAATAATTAAGTCGAATCTGTGAAATTTGATAAGAATCGGAGTTGATTTGGTATAAATCGGACCTTTAGTTGAGAAAATGAAAATTTCAATGTTCTTAAAGAATTTCATAAATTTGAGGTTAAATTCGTAATTGTTGATGTTATTTTGATGATTTGATCGCACAAGTAAGTCCGTATGATATTTTTAGGCTTGTGTGCAAGTTTGGTTTGGATCCCCGAGGGCTCGGGTTAGTTTTGGATAGGCCACGGGGTGATTTGGACGTAGGAAAATGCAGTTGTGCATTTGGTATTTTGCGCAGGCCTCTGATCTTGCAATTGCGAGATCAGGCTTCGCAATTCCGAAGTGGTCAGGCCTGGGAAATGCGATCAAAATGTCGCAATTGCAAACCAAGCCTGGGCAGGCCCTCATCGCAAATACGAGCTCAGGGCTGGAAAATGCGAAGGCTGTCACATCGCAATTGCGACGTTTCCTTCACAAATGCGAAGATAGCAGGATTTCAAAAGGTTCGCAATTGCGAACCCCTGATCGAAATTGCGATAACTGTACCTGTTAAGTGAGATTTCAGACGGGATTTTTCATCATTTTACAACTTTCTCAAACCCTAAACATCCTTAGAAGGTTTTTCAAAGGCTCAAACTTCTCCGAATCATAAGTAAGTGGTTTCTAACTCATTTTCTTCAATCTAATCTATCTTTTTACATAATTTCACTTCAAAATCTTAGGTTTTCATGGGAAAATTGGGTGTTTTTGAGTAGAAATTAGGATTTTCAAATATTGAAAACTTGGACCTTAATTTAAGGTCGGATTTCAAAACTAATTGCATATTTGAGTTCATAAGTGAATGGGTAATCGGGTTTAGGTTCGAACTTCGGGTTTTGACCAAGCGGGTTGGGGGTCGATTTTTGACTTTTTGGGAAAAACAATGGGAAACCTATTTTCATACATTAGAATTGGTTTATTTAGCATTTATTAATGTTATTAAGTAAATTATGACTAGATACAAGTGGATTGTAAGTAGAACCGAGAGGTAAAGCGGTAATTGAGGCTTAATCTTGTCCGTGGAATTGAGGTAAGTGTTTGGCCTAACCTTAGCTTGAGGGAATATGAGTTGTGGTCTTATTTGCTATGTGTTAGTATTGAGTACTACGTATAGGTGTGGTGACGAGTACCTATACGTTGGTGTCAAGAATGCCCGTGATTGTTATACCATTATTGTTATGACTCTATTATGCACTGTCCATGTTTAAATTGATAATTATCGATGTTGGACAAGGCTTATGATAATTTCTTGGTAAGTGACCATTGTTGAGTATTGACTCAAGTTGAGACTTATTTTGTGATGTTAACTGTTGAAAATGAAATTGGTTATAACTGATTCCCTTGCTGGGATGTTATTGTTGATATTATTGATTCCCTTGCCGGGATGTTATCGCTGATTCCCTTGCTGGGATGTATTGTTTCTATTATTTGGGTGAGGAAGAGTGTAAAACACGAAGGTGATGCCATACATGATATTGTGAATGAGTGTAATGCACGAAGGGTGATGCCTTGCGATATTATGAGTATTAATGCACAAAGGGTAATACCGTGCCATGATTATGAGAGGTAATGCACGAAGGGTGATGCCATGCCATTTTTGTTGTTTCATATGGTGATGACGAGAGTAAAAGTACGAAGGGTGATGCCGTGCACGTGTTACCATGTCATTATTCTTGTTGATATAGATATGATGTTTATTATGCTTCTTTATTGGTTTATTGTTAGAATCTGATATTCCCCGCAGCATGTCCACTTCCCACCTTATTCTGTTGATTCCTGTTATTACGATTCTCTTTGTATATGATTTAACTGCACATATTTATATGGTTGTCGTGGTCTAGCCTCGTCACTACTTCGCCGAGGTTTTGCTCGATATTTATTAATATATGGGGTCAGTTGTACTAATGCTACACTCTGTACTCTTTTGTGCAGATTTCGGTACTAGACCCGATGAGTAGCTGAGGTAGCTGCCTTTAGTCCAGGGAGACCAAGGCAGATCTGCTGGCGCCCGCAGAACCTGAAGTCCCCCTTCCCTGTTTTAGCTTTCCGCTGTCTCTTTTCATTCCGAGGACAATTGTACTTTACTTTCTAGACCAGTGTTTGTAGAAATTCGTAGATGTTCGTGAATTTGTGACACCAGATCCGTGGGTAGACATGTATTGGATTATTTGAATATGTTATAACTCTTCCGCACTTTTCATCTGTTTAACTTTAGTTGTTGTTTATATCTATTTTGGTTGATTGCTAATGGGTTTAAACCTTAACAGTTGGCTTGCCTAGCTTTCACGCGTAGGCACCATCACGACTCCCGAGGGCGAGAAATTCGAGTCATGACAAGTTGGTATTAGAGCTCTAGGTTGCTTAGGTCTCACAATTCATGAACAAGCTAGGTAGAGTCTGAGGGACCGTTACAAAGACATATGTGCTTATCCCCAAGAGACTACAGAGTATAGGAATAACTTCACATCTATTCTTCTCTGTCATGCGATTTGACTTTTCAATGCTAATTGAACTTCTACTCTGTTCTTTCGTAGATGGCGAGAACACGTGCTTCTTCATCCGCTAATCAGCAGCCCAAGTCCCCAATGGCTGCTCCTACGAGGGGCAGAGGCCGAGGCCAAGGCTCTGCTAGAGGCTCAGGTAGGGGCAGGGCTCAGCCCAGAGCAACAGCACCAGCGGCAGAGCCTCAGGAAGAGTTTGAGGAGGAGGCTCTAGCCCAGACTGTTCCAGCAGGGCTAGCTCAGGTCCTAGAGAGGTTCATCACTACCCCGGTACTCCAAGATGCTCTGGTCCGTCTAATAGGCCTTATAGAGAGTGTCACCTAGGCAGGCTTACTTCCTGTAGCACCAGATATCTCTCAGGCTAGGGGAGGAGCACAAACTCCCGCTACTCGCACTCCGGAGCTGATGGCTCCTCAGTTTCAGATTCTAGTAGCTCAGCCAGTTGGCGTAGTTTCGCCGAGTGTGGAAGCTCAGACCGAGGATGGATCCCCAGGACTAGTTAGACAGCTGTCATGAGGTTTTATAGAACATGGGGATAGTGGAGACCAATGGGGTTGACTTTGCTGCTTTCCATCTGCTAGGTTCCGCCAAGACTTGGTGGAGAGATTATTGTTTGGCTAGACCAGCTAGGTCACCGGCTTTGACTTGAGATCAGTTCTCTCAAATATTTCTGTAGAAGCTTCTATCTATCACTTAGAGGGAGAACTATTGGAGGCAGTTTGAGCATCTCCAACAGGTATCTATGACTGTCACTCAGTATGAGACCAGATTGGTTGCCTTGACCCATCATGCTCTTATTATACTTCCCACCGAGAGAGAGAGAGAGGGGGTGAGAAGGTTCATTGAGGGACCCGCTCAGCCCATTCGACTGCAGATGGCCAAGGTGACAGGGAGCGAGATTTCGTTTCAGGATGCGACCAATGTGGCTAGGAGAGTTGAGATGGTTCTAGCTCAGGGGAGCGGTCAGGGGTCTGACAAGAGGCCTAATCATTCTAGCAGGTTCAGTGATGCCTCGTTTGGAGGTAGGGATTCTTTTGGTAAGGGCCATCTTCCCAAGCAGTTTCATTCAGCACTTCAGGTTTCTCATGGTGCTCCAGTGGCCGTGGTTCTCATATGCAATATTCGGATAAGCTACCTTACAGTGCATCACTAGCTCCTATTAGTGCACCTCCACTCCAAAGTTTTCAGGATGGTTACTCAGGCCGTCAGGGTCAGCAGTCCCAGCAGCCGAGGGCTTGTTATACTTGTGGCGATACGAGGCATATTACTAGATATTTCCCTCGAGCACCGAACAGCTCTCAGCATTAAGGTTCTTATGCCATGTTTCAGGCACCGAGTGTTCCACCGCCCGCTCAGCCAGCTAGAGGTAGGGGTCGAGGTGTTAGAGGTAGAGGTCAGGCCATTAAAAGTAGAGGTCAGGCCGTTAGAGGTGGGGGTCAGACAGCTCGAGGTGGAGGCTATCCAGCAACAGGCTATCCTCGGGATGTAGTTCAGAGTGGTGGGGCCCAACCTCGATGTTCTGCTATTCCAGCTAGACCTAAGGCTGAGGCATCCGATGTAGTTATCACAGGTATGGTTTTAGTTTGCAGTAGAGATGCTTCAGTTCTATTTGATCCGGAGTCTACATATTCCTACGTGTCATCTTATTTTGCCCCTTATCTGGTTGTACCTCATGATTCTTTGAGTGCTCTTGTATATGTGTCTACACCGGTAGGTGATTTTATTGTGGTAAATCTTATTTATTGTGCTTGCGTGGTTGTTATTGGGGGTATTGAGACCCATGTCGATCTCCTACTTCTCGACATGGTAGACTTCTTTCATTTTGGAGATGGATTGGTTATCCCCTTATCATGCTATATTGGACTATCATGCCAAGACCGTGACCTTAGCATTGCCGGGGTTACCTCGTTTGGAGTGGAGAGGGACTCCTGGTCATTCTACCAGCAGGTTTATCTCATATATGAAGGCTCGGTGTATGGTTGATAAGGGATGTTTGGCCTATTTGGCGTATATTTGTAATTCTAGTACTGAGATTCCTTCTATAGATTCTATGCACGTTGTTCGTGAGTTTCCAGACATATTTTCTTCAAACCTGCCGGGGATGCCACCCGATAGGGATATTGACTTTTGCATTGATTTGGCTCCGGGCACTTAGCCCATTTCTATTCCGCCATATCGTATGGCCCCATCAGAGCTGAATGAATTGAAGGAGCATATGCAAGAATTGCTTGATAAGGGCTTCATCAGACATAGTGTCTTGCCCTGGGGTGCACCGGTGTTGTTTGTTAAGAAGAAGGATGGATCGTTGAGGATGTGCATAGATTATCGACAGTTGAACAAAGTTACCATAAAGAACAAGTATCCATTACCAAGGATTGATGATTTATTTGATCATCTTCAGGGTGTCAAAGTGTTTTCGAAGATTGATTTGAGATCTGGCTACCATCAGCTGAGGTTTAGGGCATCCGATGGCCCTAAGACAACTTTTCGCACTCGGTACGGGCATTATGAGTTCTTAGTGATGTCATTTGAGTTGACAAATGCCCCAGCAACTTTTATAGAGCTGATGAACCGGGTGTTCAAGCCTTATCTGGATTCCTTTATGATTATCTTTATTGATGATATTTTGATTTACTCTCGTAGCCGATAGGAGCACGAGCAACATCTTCAAGTCATTCTTCAGACTCTAAGAGACAGTCAGTTA
This sequence comes from Nicotiana sylvestris, assembly GCF_000393655.2. Classification (NCBI taxonomy): domain Eukaryota; kingdom Viridiplantae; phylum Streptophyta; class Magnoliopsida; order Solanales; family Solanaceae; genus Nicotiana; species Nicotiana sylvestris. The sequence continues at coordinate 10,006,222 of NC_091059.1, forward strand.
TATCCTAAGTTTTCAAAATGTGAGTTTTGGTTGAGTTCAGTTGCATTCTTGGGTCATGTTGTATAGCAGTGGGTATTCAGGTAGATTCTAAGAAGATTGCAGTAGTAAAAGACTGGCCTAGACCCACATCAGCCACAGAGACCTGGAGTTTCTTAGGTTTGGTGAGCTATTACCACCGGTTTGTGGAGGGGTTTTCATCTATTGCAGCCCCGATGACCAAGTTGACCCAGATGGGTGCCCAATTCAGGTGGTCATACGAGTGTGAGGCGAGCTTTCAGAAGCTTAAGACAACTTTGACCATGACGCTGATGTTGGTTTTGCCCATAGGTTCAGGGCCATATACCGTGTATTATGATGCATCACGTATTGCACTTGGTGCGGTGTTGATGCAGAATGGCAAGGTTATTGCATATGCTTCACGACAGTTGAAGATCATTGAGAAGAATTATCCGGTTCATGATTTGGAGCTAGCACTCATTGTTCACGCGCTGAAGATTTGGAGGCATTATTTATATAGCGTGTCGTGTGAGGTGTTCATGGATCACAAAAGTTTGCAATACTTGTTCAAGCAGAAGGAGAAAAATTTGAGGCAGAAGAGGTAGTTGGAGCTAATGAAAGACTATGATATCACCATCTTGTATCATCCGGGGAAGGCCAATGTAGTGGCCGATGTTTTGAGTAGGAAGTCAGCCAGTATGGGAAACCTTGCGTATATTCCGGTCGGTGAGAGACCGCTTGATTTGGATGTTCAGGCTTTAGCAAATCAGTTCGTGAGGTTGGATGTTTCTGAGCCCAGCCGTGTGCTAGCTTGCACAGTCGCTCGTTCATCATTATCTGAGTGTATCCGAGATTGGCAGTATGATAATCTTCATTTGCTTGTCCTTAGGGACACAGTGCGACACAGGAGTGCCGAGCAAGTTGCAGTGATTTAGTTTTAAGGATGCAGGGTCGTATTTGTGTGCCTAATGTGGACGGACTTCATGAGTTGATTCTAGAAGAGGACCATAGTTCCCGGTATTCCAGTCATCTGGATGCCGCTAAGATGTATCAGGATTTGCAGCAACATTATTGGTGGAGAAGGATGAGGAAGGATATTGTTGCGTATGTAGCTCGGTGTTTGAATTGTCAGCAGGTAAAGTACGAGCATTAGATACCTGGTGGTTTGTTCTAGAAGATCGAGATTCCGGAGTGGAAGTAGGGGCGTATCACTATAGACTTCGTTGTTGGACTCCCACAGACTCAGAGGAAGTTCGACGCAGTGTGGGTTATTGTGGATAGGCTGACTAAGTCAGCGCATTTCATTCCTGTGGCAGTTTTCTATTCTTCTGAGTGGTTGGCAGAGAGTTATATCCGTGAGATCGTTCGCCTTCATGGTGTGCCTGCGTCTATCATTTATGATCGAGGTACGCAGTTTACCTCACATTTCTAGAGGGCAGTGCAACATGAGTTGGGTACGCATGTCGAGTTGAGTACAACATTTACTCCTCAGACGGACGAGCAATCCGAGCGTACTTTTCAGATATTGGAGAATATGCTCTGAGCATTTTTATCGAATTTGGAAGTTCTTGGGATCAGTTCTTGCCATTAGCAGAGTTTGCCTATAACAATAACTATCAATTGAGCATCCAGATGGCTCCCTATGAGGCATTATATCGTAGAAGGTGTCGATCGCTAGTTTTGTGGTTTGAGCTGGGGGAGGCTTGGTTGTTTGGTACAGATCTACTATAGGATGCCTTGGACAAGGTTAGAATCATTCAAGATAGGTTTCATACAGGTCAGTCCAGGCAAAAGAGTTATGCCGACAGTAAGGTTCGTGATGTGGCATTCATGGTCGGAGAGCGAGTATTGCTTCGGGTTTCGCCCATGAAGGGCGTGATGAGATTTGAGGAGAAGGGCAAGCTAAGCCCTAGATTCATCGATCCGTTTGAGATTCTTAATCGAGTGGGAGAGGCGGCTTACGGACTTGCGTTGCCGCTGAGTTTATTAGCTGTGCACCTAGTGTTTCATGTGTCCATGCTTCGGAAGTATCACGGCGATCCATCCCACGTGTTAGACTTCAACACTGTCCAGTTGGACAAGGACTTGACCTATGAGGAGGAGCCGGTATCCATTCTAGACTGGTAGGTTTGTCAGCTGAGATCGAAGAATTTCCCTTTAGTTCGTGTGTAGTGGAGAGGTCAGCCAGTTGAGGCAGTGACCTGGGAGTCCGAGTCCAATATGTGGAGCCAATATCCTCATCTTTTCACTGACTCAGGCACTTTTCTATGTTCGTTCGAGGACGAACGGTTATTTTAGAGGTGGAGAATATGATGCCCAAAAGGGTCATCTCTTGTTTTAGAAGTCAAAACTGTGTTTCGAGGTATTAAAAACCTCCTTTTGTGTCACCTCAATTTACGTGCACAGTCTGAGCACGTTTCCGGAAAGCTTTTATGTGAAATTTAAGAAAAACAATGAATTTGGCCTTTGAAATTGATTAAAGTTGACTTTGGTCAACATTCTTTGTAAACGAACCCGGACCCATGATCTAATGGTCCCGTAGGGTCCGTAGCAAAAATATGGGACTCAGGCATATACCCGAAATCGGATTCTGAAGTCCCAAGCCCGAGAAAAGAATTTTTAAAGAAAATTATTTGCTGGAAAATATAAAGATTTTTTGAAATGAAATGATGTGTGTTCTTGAGTGTATCGGGCCTGTATTTTGGTTTCGGAGCCCGGTACAGGTTTAAAATAATAATTAAGTTGAATCTGTAAAATTTGGTAAGAATCGGAGTTGATTTGGTGTAAATCGTACCTTTAGTTGAGAAAATGAAAATTTCAATGTTCTTAAAGAATTTCATGAATTTGAGGTTAAATTCGTAGTTGTTGATGTTATTTTGATGATTTGGTCGCACAAACAAGTCCGTATAATATTTTTAGACTTGCGTGCAAGTTTTGTTTGGAGCCTCGAGGGCTTCGGTGAGTTTTGGATAGGCCACGGGGTGATTTGGACTTAGGAAAATGTAGCTGTGCATCTGGTATTTTTGCACAGGCCTCTGATCTCACAATTGTGAAGTGGTGAGGGGGAAATGCGACCAAAGTGTCGCAATTGCAAACTAGGCCTGGGCAGTCCCTCATCGCAAATGCGACCTCAGGGCTGGAAATTGCGAAGACCCTCACATCACAATTGCGACGTTTCCTTTGCAAATGCGAAGATAGCAATATTTCAAAGGGTTCACAATTGCGAACCCCTGATCGCAATTGCGATAATTGCACCTATGAAGTGAGATTTCTATCGGGATTTTTTTATCATTTTACGATTTTGTCAAACCCTAAACATCCTTAGGTGGTTTTTCAAAGGCTCAAACTTCTCCAAATCATAAGTAAGTGATTTCTAACTCATCCTTTTCCATCTAATCAATCTTTTTACATAATTTCACTTCAAAATCTAATGTTTTCATGAGAAAATTGAGTGTTTTTGGGTAAAAATTAGGATTTTCAGATTTTGAGGATTTGGACCTCAATTTGAGGTCGGATTTCAAAACTAATTGCATATTTGAGTTCGTAAGGGAATGGGTAATCGGGTTTTGGTTCGAACTTCGGGTTTTGACCCAGCGGGTCGGGGGTCAGTTTTTGACTTTTTGGGGAAAACAATAGGAAACCTATTTTCATGCATTAGAATTGGTTTATTTAGCATTTATTAATGTTATTAAGTAAATTATGACTAGATACAAGCGGATTGGAAGTGGAACTGAGAGGTAAAGTGGTAATTGAGGCTTAATCTTGTCCGTGGAATTGAGGAAAATGTTTGGCCTAACCTTAGCTTGAGGGAATATGAGTTGTGGTCTTATTTGCTATGTGTTAGTATTGAGTACGACGTATTGGTGTGGTGACGAGTACCTATACCTTGGTATCAAGCATTCCCGTGAGTCTTATACTATGATTGTTATGACTCTATTATGCACTGTCCATGTTTAAATTGATAATTATCGATGTTGGACAAGGCTTATGATAATTTCTTGGTAATTGACCATTGTTGAGTACTGGCTCAAGTTGAGACTTATTTTTTAAAGTTAACTGTTGAAAACAAAATTGATTATAATTGATTCCCTTATCGGGATGTTATTGTTGATATTATTGATTCCCTTGCCGGGATGTTATTGTTGATATTGTCGATTCCCTTGCCGGGACGTATTATTTATATTGTTTGGGGGAGGAAGAGTGTAAAGCACGAATGGTGATGACGTGCATGATATTGTGAGTAAGTGAAATACACAAAGGGTGATGCCTTGCCGATATTATGAGTGTTAATGCACAAAGGGTGATGCCGTGTCGATATTGTGAGGAATAATGCACGAAGGGTGATGCTGTGCCATGATTATGAAAGGTAATGCACGAAGGGTGATGCCATGCCGTTTCTGTTGTTTCATATGGTGAGAACGAGAGTAAAAGCACGGAGGGTGATGTCGTGCACGTGTTACCATTTCATTGTTCTTGTTGATATAGATATAATGTTCAATATGCTTCTTTATTGATGCTTATATATTGGTTTATTGTTAGAATTTGATATTCCCCGCAGCATATCCCCTTCCCACCTTATTCTGTTGATTCTTGTTATTATGATTCTGTTTGTATATGATTTAACTGCACATGTTTATATGGTTGTCATGTCCTAGCCCCGTCACTACTTCGCCGAGGTTACCTCGACACTTACTAGTACATGGGGTCGTTTGTACTGATACTACACTCTGTACTCTTTTGTGCAGATTTCGGTACTGGACCCGGTGAGTAGCTGAGGTAGCTGGCTTCAGTACAGGGAAACCAAGGTAGATCTGTTAGTATCCGGAGAGCCTGAAGTCCCCCTTTCTTGTTTTAGCTTTCTGTTGTCTCTTTTCATTCCGAGAACAATTGTACTTTTCTTTCTAGACCAGTGTTCGTAGAAATTCCTAGATGTTCGTGAATTTGTGACACCAGATCCGTGGGTAGACATGTATTGGATTATTTGAATATGTTATAACTCTTCCGCACTTTTCATCTGTTTAACTTTAGTATGTTTATATCTGTTTGGGTTGATGGCTAGTGGGTTAAAACCTTAATAGTTAGTTTGCCTAGCTTTCACGAATAGGCGCCATCACGAATCCTGAGGGCAGAAAATCCTGTCGTGACACAAAGCTGTGTAGTCCTATCCACTACTGAAGTGGAATATTTAGCAGTAGGCAACTGCTGCACACAAGTACTATGGATTATGCATCAACTATTAGATTATCATTTACGTTTTAACTGTGTTCCTATTATGCACTATTACGTCATCACTAGTGCAATTTGTCTATCAAAAAATTTTGTGCATCATTCTAGGGCTAAGCATATTGAGATTGAGCATCATTTTATATGTGATGACGTTACTAAAGGTGATATTATGTTGGAATTCGTAAATACTGAAAATTAGTTAGCGGATATTTGTACAAAACCTTTGCTTGAAGAAAGATTCTATTTCCTTCGTAACAAAATTTTTATTTGTACGATTCTCGTATAAATTTGCTTAATGTTTTCTATAATTGTCTAAGTTTAGTTTTGGTCCATATATTTTCTTGTAATTTTTGCCCCAAAAAACTTTTAGTACTTGATTAGTCTATACTTTCATTACTTGTGAATTGATGGCGGGCTTGCAGAATACAACGTTTCAGTTGCCCTTTACACGTCTCTCCGAGAATCGAGGCATCCTCTCAAACCCTTTTAACCCCTTCTCCCTCGATCATATCTCACATTCTCTCAAAGAAACTCAATCTCTATCTCTCTGTTCTCTTTTACTCATGGTCAAAACCAAACCCTCTCTTTCCTCCTCCATACCCAGAAGAAGTCATCACTTCAAAAAACCAAAGATGATCCTATTGATATAGAATCCTCAAAAAGCACAGACCATCTACTGACCAAGGAAGATTCCAGTAGTTCTCAAGAAGACATTCTCATCTCCCAAAATAGGGCGGGAAAACGTCCAATGGAGTCCATACCCTAACAATCTTCTCATAAAAAAGGGGAAAACTGAAAGTGTGGAGTTTGGCCCTGAAGACAAGATGAAATTCTAGGGCCCAAAAGAGAAGGCTACGTTTGTTGCTTTCAAAGGAAAGTCGATTGCTTTTGGCCGCATTGTAAATTTAAAATCAATGCAAAACTCTCACTGTGATGTCATTTTTTGTTTTCAAAACTCAGAAACTTGTCTCTCTATTTGCTCTGTTGGTGACTGTCTATGAAGAGCATGTGCATATGTTTTATGCAAATCTCTTTGTGAATGATAAAGATGATCTAGAATCCATGGTTTTAGGAACTCATATTATGCTTGACTTTTATCAGTTTGAGAAAATCTTTGCAACAAAGCTTGTTGGGTACAATTTCTTTGTACAACACTCCTGGACAGATAATTTTGAAGTGTCATTTGAGGAAGCCAAAAGAGTGTTGTCTGAAAACCCTCCTGATATTGGTCCAAAAAATTTGAAATTTGAACACCGTGTTCTAGCCCGCATTATCGCTACCACTTTGTTATCCCATATTGGTTCACTTAGTACTCTGTATCTAAGAGATGTGTTTGTCTTGTATTGTTTGGTAAACAGGATAGCTATCAACTAGTTTGCCTGGGTTCGTTAGTACATGCTTGAAAACATCAGGGATGTCTCATCTTCTGCGAACAACTTGCCACAACTTTGATTTTATTGTGTTTTTTATCTACATACAGTAGTAAACCTTACCAATTTCCACTTTGTAACGGCACCCCCAACATAGGCTTTTAGCCTCATTCTTACCCATTCAATGAGGGATGGGTTCAAAAGAAGGAATTATTTAACAGAAGGGGTAAAGGTTTGTAATGTGGTAGCCAAGCCTCATTCTTACCCATTCAAGGAGGGATGGGTTCAAAAGAAGGAATTATTTAACAAATGGGGTAAAGGTTTGTAATGTGGTAGCCAATGAAAGGTTAAAGGCTCAACGAGGGTAACTAGGATAATTAATGTACCAAGGAGGTCAATTTGGGCAAAACTAGCTAGTAGTCACAAACATGGCCTAAGATCATTTTAGCATCCAATCATTAACCTGAGAGTTGCACTAAGAAACCAACCGGGCAAGTTCTAGACATCACAAGTTAAGCATATGCATTATTTATAAAAATTCTCACTTACTCACATCGCATGAATTGTTCAACTCAACATAGTTTCAGCGCTCAAGTGAATACAAGACAACTCAAAACTTTCATCTCAAGATATGTAAGATTCTGAATAAGCATAAAGTCAAAGAGCGAGCCTCAAATTCACAAGAATGACTAACCAAAAATATTTTTTTTATATATATATACGCAAAAGAATGAAGGGTACCATGTATTTACACAATTTATCACATGCTTGAAACTAGAAAAATCAACACCAAATAAGTCAAAACATTTCATGCTACTGCCGTGGTTCTAATATTAAACCCTTGGAAAAGAACTCGGCGAAGAAAAACCAAGGGGAATTCATTACTAACTATGAAGCTATACTACGAGAGTAAAGCGTTTATGTACAATATTAACACAAAACATGGGGTAGAAAACATGACTACCCCACCCCCAACCGAAAATCATGCCTTGTCCCCAATGCATAGATAATGTATAAAGGAATCTCAGGGACTTCCTAGGGCGCATTAGGCGCTCGGAGGAGCTGAAGCATCTGGGGCAGCTGTGGGGTCATCTGCTGGTACTGAAGCTGCAACTAGGGGAACCTTGAACTGGGTGGTGGCCTCCACGGCTGGATCAAGAGGCTCCAGCTGCTGTGACGATGGAGCAGGAAGCTTCACCTACCATGAGGCTGGAGCAGGAAGCTCCACCTGCTGTAAGGCTAGGTCCAGGGCTTGGGAGCTGCTATCCTCACCTAGTGATGGCTGAGTGGTCGTTGAAAGTGCCTTGGCAACCATATCTGCTAAAGAATGTGCAATTGCTATCTGCACAGATGCTTCCTCTTCATCCTGTGCAATTATAAAAATAGCAACTTGTTTACCCTTGTCCCAGTGACCCTCAATGTCCTATACCAGTGAATCCTCATCTTCTGAATCCCTTTCATCAAATTCCTCAGTATCTCCAGATCCCACCTCTGATGGAACGTCAATGTGTATAGTAGGAGCTGGAGCCTTTGAGGTCTCAACACTATGTAACTTTGGAGCTACCATTATGTTTGTGAAATCAAAGTCCATTTCTGGAATGGAAGAGCAAGCACCCTGCTCACCTTCCTTCGGAAGGAAGGGTGTCAAGTCAAACTCCAAATTTTGCATCTTTTGCAGCTCTGCTTTCAATTAATCAACATCCTTCCTGAGCCAAGGCATACCTCCAACCTTACCCCGCTCGACCTTCTCAAGACACACTTCAAAGTGCTTTAGGCGATCCTCATAAGTTTTACGCTGTTATTGAAGAACACTCACTGAGGATTGAACATGGATCAATGCATGCCGGATGAGGTTTTGGATTTCTTTTATTAGCCGGTCTACCTTAGCATTGGCGTGCTGAGCTAGTAGACCCATCTTGGAAAGAGTTGGTAAGGGGACCTGTGGCTGTGCAGTGGTATGCTATGGAGTAGATGTGGAGGTAGTTGGGCCTGAGAGGTGTCAGGCAATGCTGGGACCTCTTATGCTACTGAGTCTGCAGGAGGAGGAATTGGAGTCTCTAGTTGATTTGTAGTTTCCTTGTCTACTATGTCACTGATACACGTGTCACTTTCCTTGAGAGCTTTCTCAGGTTTATCATGCTTTGGCATATGAGGCACATTTACAGCTTTGCAGAGACCAGTGATAAAACATGGGATGGGAAGTGATGTTTGTTTCTGGTTTGCTTTGATTCTCAACTCCCTGAATATAATATCTCCCACAACAATCTTTATGCCTGTCATGATGGACGCAATGAGGATTGCCTTCTCAATGTTGATGCCAGTTTCATTCCTAGACGGCATCAGATGGGATGTGACAAAGCTGAGCCAATATCGACCCTCCTGTATGAGATCTTGTATTTAGGGTCAATCCAGGCTGGTGTCCCATTTGCTATAACAGAGGCAATCCAGGCACGCTCGTTGTTCTTGTTAGCTACCTTACCCTCATACTTAGCTGCGTCTGGCCTCCACTCCTCAAATTACAGGTCTTTAATGGTTGTGTCATCACAGAGAACTTGGACCCCTCGAACTAGGACAGATTGTGCAAATTTCGTGTTTCTTTTATGCTCAACAGTTCTTGATGCACCATATGAAGCATAGAATTCCCTCACAAGTTTCTCATTATATTCATCGGGGACCTCAGTGAAGAATTCCCATTTCCTCTACTTGACCGGGCCAGACCATTTGGACTTGAGTTTTCCCAAAAATAACTTGAGTCTTGAATTAAAGAGTAAGACCAAGTCACCGGAATTGAACTCCCACTTCAAGATCTTCTTATCATGGGCAAACTTCATTCTCTCCTTGTATATGGCTTCACTGTCATAGGCATAGAGACAGAATTCCTCCACTTTATTGAGTTGTGTCATTCTCAAATTAGTAGCTTCGGCCCAGTCAAGATTCAACTTCTTCAATTCCCACATGGCTTTGTGTTCAAGCTCCACTAGCAAGTGACATGCTTTGCCAAAAATCAACCGATACGGTGAAGTGCCAATAGGAGTCTTAAATGCCGTGTGATATGCCCACAACACATCATCTAGCTTCCTTGACCAGTCGGTCCTATTTGCATTGATAGTTTTTTATTTTTGATTTCCCTGTTAGAAACTTCAACCTGACCACTCGACTGAGGATGATAGGGTGTGGCCACCTTGTGCTTTACACCATACTTTTCAAGCAGCCCGGCGAAAGCCTTGTTGCAGAAATGAGAACCCCCATCACTCAGGATGGCCCTTGGAGTACCAAATCACATGAATATGTTCTTCTTCAAGAATGCAGTGACACTCCTTGCTTAATTGTTATGCAAGGTGATTGCCTCGACCCATTTGGAGACGTAGTCCACAACCACCAAGATATAGGTCATGCCATAAGAGCTCACGAAAGGGCCCAAAAAGTCTATTCCCCACACATTAAAGATCTCGACCTCCAGTACAAAATTCATAGGCATCTCATGTCTTTTGGATATTGAACCTTATCTTTGACATTGATCGCATGCCTTGACTATTTGATTTATGTCTTGGTAGATAGATGGCTAATAGTAGCCACATTTAAGCACCTTTGCAGCTGTCCAGTTTCCTCCATAATGACCCCCAATAGGAGAATCATGGCATGCTTTGAGAATTGGCATTACCTCATCTTCCGGAACACACCGCCGAATGATGTTGTCAGCACAAATTCGGAACAAGAAGGGTTCATCCCAGTAGTATTGCTTACATTCCCGCAAGAACTATATCTTTTGATAAGTCTCCAATCCATCAGGAATAAGATCACTAACCAAGAAGTTAGCGATGTTGGCATACCAAGGAGCGAATGTGCTAGACAATGCCAATATGTGCTCATTTGGAAAGGCATCATTGATCTCAAGGTCTTCTTTTGGTCTCCCTACCTCTTCAAGTCTAGATAGGTGATTCACAACTTGTTTTTCTGTCCCTTTCCGATCCTTGACTTCAATGTCAAACTATTGCAACAAAAGGACCTACCGAATCAATCTTTGTTGGGCATCCTTATTCGCCATAAGATAGCAAAGAGCAGCATGATCGGTGTAAACTATCAATTTGGACCCCAACAAATAAGCTCGAAACTTTTCAAAAGCACAGACAATGGTAAGAAGTTCTTACTCAGTCAAAATGTAATTCATTTGAGCACCATTAAGTGTCTTGCTTGCATAGTAGACAGGGTGAAGTATTTTGTTATGTCGTTGACCAAGAACCTCCCCAATAGCTACACCACTAGCGTCACATATGAGTTCAAATGGAAGAGACCAATCGGGTGTGACAATAATAGGTGCCGTGGTGAGCCTTTCTTTCAATTCCTCAAAAGCTTTGAGACACTTCTCATCATATATGAACTTTGCATCTTTTTCAAGGAGTTTGCACATGGGATTTTCAATTTTTAGAAGTCCTTGATAAAACGCCTATAGAGGTCGGCGTTCCCCAAAACGCGTCAGACACCTTTTATTGAAGTGGTGGAGGAAGCTTGGAAATGATTTTGATATTTTACCGGTTAACCTTTATGCTTTGTTTGGAAATTTTGTGGCCCAAAACAATGCCCTCGTCCACCATGAAATGGCATTTCTCCCAGTTTAGCAGAAGGTTTGTTTCTTTACATCTTTTGAGCACTTGTCTAAAGTTGTCAAGAAAATGCTCAAAGGAATCACCCACTATAGAGAAGTCATCCGTAAACACCTCTAAGGAATCTTCCACCATGTGCGATAAGATTGACATCATGCACCATTAGAAAGTAGCCGGGGTGTTGCATAGCCCAAATGGCATACGATTAAAGACAAACGTCCCATATGGGCATGTGAATATTATCTTCTCTTGATATTCCAATGCGATATTGATTTGGTTATAGTTGGGATATCCATCCAAGAAAAAATGGAATGACCTTCCCGCTAGACGATCAAGCATTTGATTAATAAAAAGCATAGGGAAATGGTCCTTGCACGTAGCACTGTTTAGCTTCCGGTAGTCCATGCAATTCTCCCTCCAATCACTGTTCTCATAGGGATGAACTCATTTCTATCATTTTCAATCACGGTCATGCCTCTTTTCTTCGGCACACATTACAGGACTCACCCAAGAACTATCGGCAATAGGGTAGACCACCCCGGCATCTAACCACTTGATGATTTCTTTCTTTAACACTTATTGCATGGAAGGGTTTAACCTTCATTGATGTTCCACACTTGGCTTTCTCTCTTGCTACAATTGTATCTTGTGTTCACAAATTCTGGTGGGAATCCCTCGGATGTCCGCTATTGTCCACCCAATAGCTTGCCCGTGCTCCCTCAAGACATTCAACAGTTGTTCTACCTGCACATCATTCAACAAAGAAGAAACAATTACTAGTAGAGTGTCATTAGAGCCAAGAAATTTATACCTTTAGTGCGTTGGAAGTGGTTTGAGCTCAAGTTATGTCGGCTCAATAATTGAAGGCTTGGCAGGAGGAGTGACTCTAATCTCTAAGTTATGAGAAAGTTTCTTTGGAGCATAAGTGTAGGACCCAAGTCCTTCTAATGCATGCACCGATTCCATGTATCCCTCCATGTCTTCACCATCGAAATTTACCAAAACTTCCCCAACGCCTCACCAAGGCATTGTTCTTCCATCTTCATCTCAATTGCGTCTTCTACCTCATCAACGACATCAATGATTGAGATGCTTTCATATCTATGTGGCAACTTCATATCCTTCCTCACTTGGAATGTAACCTCTTCATCATTAACTCGGAAGTTGATCTCATTTGTTTTGAATCCATAAGTGCTCTTCTGATAGCAAGAAATTGTCTCCCCAATATGATAGGGATCTCTTTGTCAATGGCACAATCAAGGATCACAAAGTCGGCGGGGAGGAAGAACTTTCCCCCTTTCACAAGAACATCATCAACAATTCCCATCGGTTTCTTTATTGAACGATCGACCATTTGCAACCTCATACTTGTAGGCCTCGGCATACCTAACCCCACTTGCTTGTAAATAGCAAGAGGCATTAAGTTGATGCTAGCCCCATTATCACAAAGAGCTCTTGCAAAATCGCGCACCCGAATAGTGCATGGAATGATAAAATCTTTTGGGTCTTTTTTCTTTTGAACGGTGGTTGTTGCAATGATGGAACTAATCCGCTGAGTCACATTCACCACTTCATTCTTGGTGGTTTTCTTCTTGGTGATCAAGTCTTTCAAATACTTAGCAAAACCCGACATCTCTTGAAATGCTTCCACAAATGGAATATTCACCAGTAATTGCTTGAGAAAGTTATAGAACTTCTCGAGTTTGCTATCATCAACCCTCCTAGCAAGTCTTTAAGGGAAATGAGGAGGAGGTCTAGGAATTGGTGCTAGAGTTTTTGGTGTCTCTTTCACCTTTTCCTTAACCTCTTCCTGGCTCACTTCTTGAATTTTCAACTCTTCCGGGATTTTTTAGCTTCAACAATAATTGGCACTTCAACTTGTGCCTCAACCTCTTGTTCGGAATCTTCCACTTCGACCACTTGTTCATTCTCTATTTGAAGTACTTTCCCACTCTGAGATGTAATTGCCATGCAATAAGAAGTTGGACTACTCCCACTACCTTTTGGGTTTGTAATTGTGTCACTTGGGAGTGTGCCCTTTTGCTTCGCATTTTGCTCTCTTGAAAGGTCTCTCATTTGCATCTACAACATTTGAATATATGCGGTATAAGAACCAACAAGCTCGGTCATATTCCTCATTGAAGTGTCGGACCTATCTTGATTTTGCAATACTCTCTCAAGCATGTTTTCCAACTTGGAATCACTTGAAGAACCTTCCTTCCACTGCGGAGAATTTGAATATTGCCCTTTCGGTGGGGCATAAGGATTTGAACTCTGAATTGAGAAGTTATTGTTGTTGTTACTCCAATTCCCTTGATTTGAACTACCTTGGTCATTCCTCCACTATTGGTTGCCTTGCCTTTGTGGGTTAGGCCTCCATTGGTTTTGTTGTCCTGAACCTTGGTATTGTTGCCTTTGATAATCTCCCTGAGAGTTGTTGACATAATTTGCTTCCTCATAATCTTCATTTGATGTGGGTTGAACATTTTCCACCATATTCACCTTTTTTTGTTTGGCTTTCAGTGAACATCTTTGTCAACACATTGATGTTGGTGGCAAGCCCGACAATTACTTGGTCTTTTTCTTGGTTTTCCTTAATCATGTTGGCCAAGGAAGGAGTACCATATGCAATTCCACCTGTGGTGTCCTCTGAGTGCCAAGCTTGGTTATGTTTTGTCATTTTGTCAAGGATTTGTGTGATCCTCGCAAATGTTTTATCCATAAAAGATCCATCAGCTGCATTCTTGGATATAGATTGGTTCATAGCATCCAAACCCATGTAAAATTTCTCTAACAAGATAGAATTCGGAAAACCATGATTTGGCGACCTCACCAAATATAACTTGAATCAATCCCATGCCTCGTGTATATGTTCTCCTGATAATTACTTGAAAAAGAAAATTTTATCCCGGAGCTTAGATTTATTTCTTTGCGGGAACTATTTAGCTAGGAAAGCTCGGACAAGTTCAGGCCAAGAATGGATGGAATTTGGTGGTAGATTTTGAATCCATTTCCTTTCCTCTCCAGTCAGTGAGTACTTAAACACCCTTAATCTTAGGGCATCATCTGAGATGTTGTTCTGCTTGTGCATAACACACATACCCAAGAAGTTTCTGAGATGTTGTGTCGGATCATCATCGGTGGAATTTATGAAAATCCCTATGCTTTGAGCATTAGGATTAAACCGTGTTCCACCTTGAAAGTGGCAGCGTCAACTCTCGGAGGTACAATAGCATTTATATCCTCAATGTACTCATCTATGTCCGTAAAAGGATTTTCTTCTTTTTCTTCTTCATATTCGTCCATGTTTTCCTATCAACACCAAGCAAAACAAGAAAAGTGTGATGGAATAGAAGAAGACGTAAAGTAAAGCACACACTAATTAGTAATTTCAAAATCATATTCCCCGGCAACAACGCCAAAATTTAATATGCTCAAATTACACTTTAATTAAATAGTGTAAGGCAGTCAGTGTCAAATATAATAAACCAACAAGGTTGGGGTCGAATCATACAGGGAATAAGTGTGAAAGATTACTTGAGTAGTGTAAACTTGACTTAGGTTGTAATTCTATTCCTTTAGCTTAACAAGAGAATGATATTGTTGTGATTTAATAAGATGACTAATTTTGTTATGAGAATGTGAATAATTTGATTAAGGAAACCAAAGTTTTGTCCCCATAAATGATTTGTAATGCTATCAGTGTTAATATGATATATATCTAATGGAAGGTCCTTTGATATACAAATGGTTTCTAAATGACTACCCAATATTTCCAATGGTTGGGTAGTATTTTCTCTTTATGATTTTTCCTAATATAAAAGAGTTGCAATTTAAGAACAACCAATTTATGCCAAGTAGAACCCACTTTTTCCTAAGTGATTCTATTAAACAAGATTTAAAGTCTTTAGTTCTTGATATTTATTTATACCAAACCCTAACCCACTTTTCCAAGTAAAGAAAGAGTAAAATGGAATAAGTTAATGTTTGCAACCACCAACCATAAATAAAGCACAAGAAATGAATAAATATCAACCAACCATATATATATATATATATATATATATATATATATATATATATATATATATATATATATATATATATATATATATTCAATGTTAAATATCCATTAATATTATACCCATTTAGGTTCCACAACTATAGTATTTAAAACTAGCTAGTCATGCTAGAAAACAAGAATAAAGCAATTAATAAAGTCATAAAGCTTACAAAAGTGCAAGATTCTCTCTTCACAAGCTTCCAAATTAATGCAATATTCAATGCTCTCAATGTAGGCCCTTTTTTGACTTGATGACCCACAAAAACCCTAGTTATTCTTTTTATAGTGGACCAAAAGTCGTGGTCAAAATAGGACAAAATTCCCCTTGCAAACGACTTCTGTGACCGCATAATGGCCGCAGACCATGTATGCGGTCCGCATAATCTTCGTTTGCGTCGCAGATATGTAGATCAGATGTCCCAGGAGTTCACACCATATGAATTATGCGGTCCGCATATCTGTTATTCGACCACATTTTCCCATCGCAGAGATGTTGAGCAGCTTCTTCAATTTAAATTGTGCGGTCATTATGCGGCTCGCAAAAGTGTCATGCGACCGCATAATGGGCCGCATATTTTTCTCTTCATTTGGCCAGCCACTCTACTTTAGTTTGCGGTAATCATGTGGATTATGCGGTCTGCATTCACTTATGCGGTCGCATACTTGCAGCATTTCTATCTTTTTGTGACTTTTTGACTTCTTTTCCATGTTTTTGGGTCTTCAAGTCTCATGTATTACAAAACAACCAAAGTTGATAAAATTAACTAAAATGGTAGAAGTAATTGGTATAAAATGTGCCAAAATTCTACGGCACATCACATGGCCGACCACATTGAATTGGGAAGGGTTGATTTAGATGTAATCATGGGGATGTGTTGGCTTTATTCATGTTTTGCTAAGCTTGACTGCCGAACCAGAACTATTAGATTTAAATTTCCATATAAGCCGGTTATTGAAGAGAAGGGGATGATGTGGTGCCGAAAGGTAGGTTTATTTCTTACCTTAAGGCCACCAAGATGATCAACAAGGGGTGTATTTACCATTTGGCCCGGGTTACGGATACTGGTGCTAAGGCACCTACACTTGAGTCTGTAATAGTTGTGAATGAACTTCCAGAGGTCTTTCCAGATAAGCTCCTGGGATCCTAGCAGATAGGGAGATTAATTTTGGGAGTGATGTGATGCCAGGCACGCAGCCCATATCTATTCCACCTTATAGAATGGCATCAGTAGAATTGGAGGAGCTAAAGGAACAGTAGAAGGCTTTGCTATAGAAGGGATTCATCCGGCCAAGTGTGTCACCTTGGGACGCACCATTCTCTTTGTAAGGAAGAAAGATGGATCATTGAGGATTTGTATTGACTATCGGCAGCTCAACAAGGTCTCAATCAAGAACAGGTACCCACTACCAAGGATAGATGACTTGTTTGACCAATTGCAGGGTTCTAAGTATTTCTCCAAGAATAATTTAAGATCCGACTATCACCAATTAAAATTTCAGGGAGTAGGATATTCTAAAAATAGCTTTTAGGACCCGATATGGACACTTTGAATTTCTGGTAATGTCTTTTGGGCTAAGAAAAGCCATGGCAACTTTCATGGATCTTATGAATCGTGTCTTCAAGACTTTTCTTGACTCCTTTGCAATATTGTTCATTGATGATATTTTGGTATCTTCACGCAGTCAAGAAGACCATGTTCATCATCTAAGGCAGTTTTAGAGACCTTGTATCAGCACTAATTGCATGTGAAGTTTTTGAAATATGAATGTTGGCTTGAATCTGACAATCTTCGGTTATGTTGTCTCTAGAGAATGAATTAAGGTTGACCCTCAGAAGATTGCAGCGGTAAATAATTGGCCAAGACCTACAACCCGAACAGAGATTCGCAGTTTCTTGGGTTTAGCTGGATTTTACAGGAAGTTTGTGGAGGGGTCCTCTACTCTTGCCTCTCCGTTGACTAAATTGAAGCAGAAGGTGCTTGTGAAAGGAGTTCCCAGGAGTTAAAATCAAGATTGACTACGACACCAGTGTTGCCCCTACCAAAGGGTACAAATGGGTTTGTTGAATATTATGATGCCTCAAGAATTGGACTTGGGTGTATATTAATGCAACAAGTCAAGGTGATCGCTTATGCTTCTGCACAACTCAAGAGTCATGAGAAGAACTGTCCAACACATGATTTAGAACTTGCGGCGGTGGTATTTGCATTGAAGATTTGGCATCATTATCTGTATGGGGTCCATGTGAATATATCCATAGACCATAAAAGCCTTTAATACATTTTCAAAGAGAAGAAATTGAATTTGAGACAGACAAGATGGCTTGTGTTACTCAAAGACTACCACATCGATATTATGTATCATCCAAGATAATGTTATAGCGGATGCTCTTAGCTAGAAATCTATGGGCAGTTTGGCTCACTTGGAGGCATATCAAAGGTGGTTGGACAAGGGGGTTCATCGATTGGCTAGTTTGGGAGTTTGTCTTGTGGACTCTAGTGAAGGAGAGGTGATTGTGCAAAATAGAGCTGAATCATCGATTTTGTTGGAGGCCAAGGAGAAGCAATACAACGCTCCATTGATGGTAAAATTGAATGAGGGGATTCATAAACATAAGACCACGGCTTTTTCTCTTGGCATGGATGATGTTACACTAAGGTACCAAGGACGGGTATGTAGTCCAAATGTCGATGGTCTCCGAGAAAGAATCATGACCGAGGCTCATACTTCTAGATATTCTGTGCACCCGGGATCTTCAAAGATTTATCATGATCTTAAGGAAGACTACTGGTGGAATTCTATGAAGAGGAATGTAGTGGATTTTGTGTCGAGGTGTCCAAATTGTCAGAAAATGAAGGATGAAGACCAACAACCCGGTGGGTTGGCACAGAGCATGGAAATTCTAATGTGGAAATGGGAGATGATGAATAGGGAATTTGTGGTGGGACTACCTCACACACCTCACAAGTTCGACTCAATTTGGGTGATTGTGGATCGACATATGAAATCATCTCACTTCCTACATATTAAGGCTATCGACACAACAGAACAATATGACTAGTTGTACATCAGGAAATAGCTAGGTTGCATGGCACTCCCGTTTCCATTATCTCTGATCGAGAGGTAAAATTCATGGCTAATTTTTGGAAGAAATTTCAACAAGGATTGGGTACTCAGGTGAATCTTAGTACAACCTTTCATCCACAGATCGAAGGGAAGACAGAGCGAATCATTCAGACGCTTGAGGATATGTTATACACTTGTGTTCTTGACTTCAATGGTAGTTGGGATGATCATTTGCCACTCATAGAATTTGCCTACAATAATAGTTATCATGCTAGCATTCAGATGGAATTGTTCGAGGCTTTATATGGTAGGAGATGTAGATCTCCCATTAGATGGTTTGAGATTGGGGTAGCAGAATTAATAGGGCCAGACCTCGTGCATCAGGCAATGGAGAAGGTTTAAATCATTACAAAATGATTGAAAACTACTTAGAGTCATCAGAAGTCCTATTCGGATGTGCGTTGCAGGGATTTGGAGTTCAAAGATGATGACTGAGTATTCTTGAAGGTTTCCCCTATGAAAGGTATAATGCGGTTTGGTAAGAAAGAGAAATTAAGTTCGAGGTACGTTGGACCGTACAAAATATTTCAGAGAATTGGTCAGGTGGCTTACAAGCTTGAACTACCTCCAGAGATGTCTTTAGTGCATGCGGTGTTTCATGTATCCATGTTGAAGAAGGTGGTCGGAGATCTATCCCTCATTGTTCCGGTTGAGACTATTGAGGTAAATAAGGAATTGATTTATGAGGAAATTCTAGTTGCCATTCTTGATAGGCAAGTCTGTAAGCTGAGAAATAAAGAAATTGCTGTTACACCCCATGTTTTCGTACGTTCAAGTTTCGTTGTAAGTTAATCGACATAAGTTCGGGAATGAGATTATTTTTGGATTATAAGTATTATGCTATATCAAACAAGTGATGAGTAAATTCGTGAAGGTAAGAGGGTAAGTAAATCGAAGAAAATGAATTTCGTCAAAGTTTGTCATTTGGGGATAAAATACGCTCCAAGCTATAATACTCCGTATTTATGGACTAGTGTCATACAAGGTACCACGTGACTGTGATTATAAGATGTATAAAGTATGTTAAAAGTGAGTGGTATTTTAATTAATTTGATATGATTCTTAATTATGAGGGTAATTGTCTAATTATTCGATTAGTGGATAAGTTTGGATAATTATGTGAGTTAATTAAGGAGACGGGGGGAAACTTTTGATAAAGACTAAGGAACCTAACGTTGAAGCCAACCTTGTCCAAATTAATGACTCATAATTCTTATGATAAGGTGTCACATTTAGTGTCTTAGTCATTACAAAGTGTGGGGCCCAGACCCACTTAAATAAAAGGCATATCAAATTACAAAATGAGATGCTTATATCAAGATGCAAGCAACAGAAGGAACTCTCAATTTAAGAAGTCTCTTATCTTATTAAAAGTAGGATTCTAAGGCTTTCTAAGTAAAGAATGGAGCTCGACATTTCGTACAAAACTGTAGCAACGTGAGACTTGGCAATTTTAAGGGAGTACGGTGCAATCTTTCTCAAGAATATTGTCTGTATGCGGTCAAAATCGAGGAGCATGATTTTGAAGGCTTAAATCGGGCTATAGGTCTGAGCCCGCAAGACTCGAAGTGGGGGTCAAATACGGCTAAGGGACACCTACCTTGAGGAAGCTGATTAAAGTCCTGGCACGACATGCATCAAGGACAGCATAATCTCGAAGTCAATCAAGAAAGAGCAAGAATTTCTCAAGCACACATGGACCCGGGCATTAATTATAAGATAAGAGTTGTACGAAAATGGTACAGGTCTGTACTAGGTCGTTATACACCTGTACCAGTAGAATTCTTTACCTTTATGAACAAGGTACTATATTGGGGTTTTCTCTTCTTATATAAGGGGACCCCAATCATTTTGTAAAGATCAGATTATTCACTACAATAGAACATTCTTATTCTTCTCTTGTTAAATGTGCTTAACAATTATTCTTCAACTTTATTGCCTTTACTTTATTGTTCATACTTTATTGGTCTTAGCTAAGCTCAAGGTCCCTGGATAGACAAGCTCGAGGCCCCTACTATTTCAACAATATTGATTTGGTCTATTCTTTCCTCTTACATAAGCTCAATATTACTTGTATAATAACTAGTATTAGAATATATCACATATCTTTAAAACCACTAAACATCTTTAATTGTTACTCTGATTTTTCGAGTTAAATAGTTTGGCGCCCACCGTGGGGCTAAAGATAATAGTGATTATTTTAGTGCTAGTTTTTTGATAACACACGTTATTCTTCACAATTTTTCTTGTAAAAAATTCTTTGATTTCTGGCTTTATCATGTCTAGCACACAGAATGCACCCGTTCACGAGGAGGAAGGTCTAAGAGAAAATAGTGCCATAGGGGTCGGTGTTCCACCCTAAACCCTAGGGGAGTGCCTAACATGGAGTCGGTTGATATCAGCTCACGCAACACTCTAAACACGGATGCAAGCACAAACCCCGCAACGAATGAGCACAGGGAGGCACAGGCCGGAGGCCAGGAAACACGAGGACTGGAAGAAAGAGGAGTTAGCCTCCAAGTGATATTCTAGATGTTGCAATCTCAGCAAGTCTCCATCACTTAACTCTAAAGCTAGAATAGAACTCCTAATACCGACGATGAAAGTGGCTCGGGGACTGACCCCACAATCATGAAAATGCTTGAGGAACTGACTAAAAGAATTGAGTCAGGAGAAAAGAGTATAGAAGACAACGATAAAAAGGTGGAAACTTACAACTCCCGGGTGGACCAAATACCAGGAGCACCTCCAGTTTTGAAGGGTCTAGATGCCAACAATTCATACAAAAATCTTTCCCCTCAAGTACGGCTCTGATGCCCATTCCCAAGAATTTTTGCATGCCCGATATACCAAATTACAATGGAACAACTGACCCTAATGAACATATTACATCATAGACTTATGGAATCAAAGGAAATGACTTGAACAACGATGATATCAAGTCAGTATTGTTAAAGACGTTTGGGGGAACATTATCAAAAGGAGCTATGATCTGGTATCACAACTTATCTCCTAACTCTATTGACTCATTTGCGATGTTGGCGGATGCCTTCGTAAAAGCACACGCCGGGGCCATAAAGGTGGCCACGAGAAAATCGGACGTCTTCAAAATAAAACAAAGAGATGACGAGATACTAAGGGAGTTCGTGTCCCGATTTTGGATGGAAAGGATGGAATTACCCCCGATCTTAATGACTGGGCAGTCTGGGCCTTTATGCAAGGTTTGAATGAAAGAAGCTCGATAGCATCTCGTCAGCTAAAGCAAAACTTGATCGAGTGCCCAGTTGTGACATGGTCAGATGTGCACAATCGATATCAGTCAAAAATTAGGGTCGAGGATGACCAGTAAGGAGCGCCCTCGGGCTCAGTTCACCCAAATAGGTTCATAGCTAAGCCCCCGAGGGACACAAACCGGGGATCAAGATTCAACAATATCAAACATATGATCGAAGAACTAATGGCCTGAACCACATTACCTCTTAGAGCGATCGAAGAAGTGACCAAGGTCCAGGTTCTTGGGGACTCATGAGCAAGGATGGGTTCGATAAGCACGTCTACCCCGCCGAAGCCCCCCGATTATCAGAGTAAAATTTGGTGTAGATGTATTAGGGATCGTCTCGGCTATTGGGAGAATCAAAGATACTAAGTGGCCCAGGCCAATATAGAATGATCCCTCCAAAAGGAATTCGAATTTGATGTGCAAGTATCATGGTACACATGGTCATAGAATGGAGGACTATAGACAGCTAAGGGAGGAAATGGCTAGCTTATTCAATGAGGGCCACCTGCGAGAATTCCTAAGTGATTAGGCTAAGAATCAATTCAGAGAGAGGGATGAAGGCAGGAAGAGTGAACCAAAACAACCCCAACATGTCATTCACATGATAATCGGCGGAGTTGATACCCTGTAGGGGCCAATATTCAAACGCACCAAAGTATCCATCACAAGGAAAAAACGGACTCCGGATTACTTAACTGAGCACACCCTCACATTCAGTGAGGAAGACATCAAGGCTTTATCTTGACCTCGCAATGATGCACTGGTAATTTCTATCTTTTTAAATAAAGTTCAAGTTAAACTTGTTCTCGTGGATCCAGGTAGTTCAGCGAATATAATCAGGTCCAGGGTCGTGGAGCAGCTCAGGCTGCTTAATGAAATCATACCGGCATCTGGGGTCTTGAATGGCTTTAACATGGCAAGTAAAAAAATAAAGGGAGAAATCATCCTCCCAGTCAATGTGGATGAAACCATAAAAGACACCAAATTTCACATCATCGAAGGTGACATGACATATAATGTTTTGCTCGGAAGGCTGTGGATCTATAGCATGAGGGCGGTACCATCGACCTTCTACCAAATTATGAAGTTCCCGATGAAGGATGGTGTGAAAACAGTATATGGAGAGCATCATGCAGCCAAAGAAATGTTTGTTATTCATGACTCAGCACCGGTGATGACTCCATCCACATTAGAGAATTCAAAGGACGAATAGGTTACCAAATAACAATCACAACTCGTGCCCTCGGTTGAGCCCGAGGGACAAATGTCCGATGAACAAGTTGCCGAGAACGAAGAAGAAGATTTCCTCACCCCTCGTACTTTCGTTGCCCCATAAGAATCAGATGCAACGAAATCCACGATCAAAGAACTAGAACAGGTTATATTGATCGAACATTTTCCAAAACAAAAGGTATACCTCGGGACGGGGTTAACCCCCGAACTCAGGAAAAAATGCATTCAATTTCTCATCGATAATATTGATTGCTTCGCTTAGTCCCATTTACATATGACAGGGATTCCACCGGAGATAACTACACATCTACTAAGTGTCGATCCCAGATTTAAACCGGTAAAGCAAAAGAGGAGACCTCAGTCTGAGGTAAAACATGCATTCATCAAGGAAGAGGTAACCAAACTTTTCAAAATAGGATCCATCAAGGAAGTAAAATATCCTGAATGGCTAGCTAACGTAGTGGTAGTCCCTAAAAAGGGGAATAAACTTAGAATGTGTGTAGATTACAAAGATTTGAACAAATTGTGGACTAAAGATTCTTTCCCATTGCCCAACATCGATCGTTTTATCAATGATACGGCTCGCTGCGAGATCCTTACCTTTCTCTATGCCTACTACGGGTACAACTAAATCTAAATGGACCTGGAGGACCAGGAGAAAACTTCATTCATCACCAAGTATGGAAAGTATTGTTATAATGGAATGCCCTTCAGGCTAAAAAATGTAGGAGCCATATATCAACGTTTAGTTAATAAGATGTTCGAACATCAAATAGGCAAATCCATGGAAGTTTATATTGATGATGTGCTAGTTAAGTCCCTGCACGCAGAGGACCATTTGACCCATTTCCAGGTAACATTCGACATCCTTAGAAAGTATAACATGAAGCTCAACCTCGGGAAATGCACTTTTGGAGTCGTCTCGGGCAAGTTCTCGGGCTTCATGGTATCGAGTAGAGGAATCGAGATCAATTCCAATAAAATCAAAGCCATTGAGGAAATCACTGTGGTGAACAATGTGAAAGTTGTGAAATGGCTGACCGGACGGATACAGTGCTGGGTCGATTCATCTCGAGATCATAGGATTCGAGCCATCATTTCTTCTCCCTGCTTAAAAAGAAGAACAACTTTGCATGGACCCCGAAATGCCAGCGATCCCTGGAAGAATTAAAATGGTATCTCTTGAGCCCTCCTTTACTCCATACTCCGAAGGAGGATGAAACACTCTAATTGTATCTGTCCGTGTCGGAGTTAGTGATAAGTGGCATGTTGGTTTGAGAAGATCAAGGTACGCAATTTCCTGTTTATTATGTGAGTCCGACCCTAGGGGATGCTGAAACCAAGTATCCACATTTGAAAAAATTAGTTCTTGCATTAATAAGCGCATCAAGGAAATTAAAACCATATTTTCAATGCCATCCTATATGTGTACTAACTACATATCCACTTAGAAATGTCATTTATAAGCCCGAATTATCGGGCAGATTGGCCAAGTGGGTCATTAAACTTAGAGGATATGATATCGAATATCAGCCTCGGATGGCCATCAAGTCTCAAATTTTGCCAGACTTCATGGTCGACTTCGCACCTACCCTCATACCTGAAGTAGAAAAGTAACTCTA
Organism: Nicotiana sylvestris; assembly: GCF_000393655.2. Classification (NCBI taxonomy): domain Eukaryota; kingdom Viridiplantae; phylum Streptophyta; class Magnoliopsida; order Solanales; family Solanaceae; genus Nicotiana; species Nicotiana sylvestris. Next base: position 10,030,740 of record NC_091059.1, read on the forward strand.
GCTAAAAATGGGTACATCGGCGGGTGTTCGGACCCTCTTCACAGACGGTGCCTCAAATGTGAAAAGGTCCGGGCTCGGCATAGTTTTGAAACCGCCTATAGGTAGTGTTATTAGAAAATCTATCAAAACTTTTAAATTGACTAACAATGAGGCTGAGTATGAAGCCATGATCGCAGGTCTTGAACTAGCCAAGGGCCTTGGAGCAGAGGTCATCGAGGCAATGTAAGATTCCCTTTTGGTGGTAAACCATTTAAACGAAAGCTTTGAGGTTCGAGATGATCAAATGCAGAGGTACTTGGACAAACATAAAATAACATTGAACCGCTTCAAGGAATGGACACTAGACCATGTACCTCGAGAATAGAACAGCAAGGCTGACGCACTAGCAAACTTGGGATCATCGGTCGAAGAAGACGATATTGTCCCCAAGGCTGTCATCTAGTTATCAAAGTCAGTGATCGATGAAGGCCATGCAGAGATTAACTCGACAAGCTTAACATGGGATTAGAGGAATAAGTACATCGATTATTTAAAGCATGGGAAGCTCCCTGCGGACCCAAAGGAGTCAAGACCACTCTAAGCCAAAGCGGCTCGATTCTCGCTCCATGAAAATGGAACGTTATACCAAAGAACCTTCGATGGAGCACTAGCAGTATGCCTAGGACCCGGGATACAGACTATGTGCTACGGGAAATCCGTGAGGGCTCTTATGGGAACCATTCTGGTGCAGACTCTCTGGTTCGTAAGGTGATCAGAGCAGGATATTATTAGGATAACATGGAAAAAGATACCAAGGAGTTCTTTCGGAATTGTGATAAATTCCAGAGATTTACACCAATAATTCATCAACCTGGTGAATAACTCCACTCGGTCTTATCCCCATGGCCATTCATGAAATGGGGTATGGACATTATCGCCCCCTACCATCGATACCATGTAAAGCTAGGTTCATTTTGTTTATAACTGACTAGTTCTCAAATGTCCAAGTTCAGAGGGAGCTCAAGGTCCCAAAGCAAGGCTCATAGGAAGGGGCAGAACTTAGAATCTAAGAGAGAGTGTAAGTGCAGAAGGGGATTTAGGGAAAAACCAAGACAGGTTGGTGGTCATACCAACAATTAGAAGTGTTGGCACACCCCAACTAGCATGTTGGCCACATTGTTTGAGAGTTAGCATCCTTTAAAGGATCAAGCCTAGACATGAGCAACAATTTGGATGCTGCCATGCCTTGGACTTTAACGCAAACACATAGAGGGGAATAGGTGTACAGGGATTCATGGCAGAAAACAGGTACAAAGAGAACAACATACATATTTAAGTTTTATAGTGCAGAAGGGTCGTGCCCCTTTTATAGTGCAGAAGGGTCGTGCCCCTTTTATAGTGCAGAAAACAAGTAAGAAAAGGTAAGGGAATAAATTAATTACATAGAATCTCCCTTCAGTTAAGGGATTCTGATTTCAAACGGGAAGAAGACAATTAAGGAAAGAATTGGATTAAAATCTTTTTCCAAAGTAGTACAAGAAGGGCAAATACATAGGAACTATTTAAGGAAAGAGTTTGATAGCAACACAGTTTGTGCAAATAAGGAAAGGCAATCAATCAACAGCCAGTAAAAATCAGAAATTGAGTTTTGGTATGAATGAATCCAACCGGAAAAGGTGAAGAAAGGTTTAATTAAAGAAAATCAGTAACAATCAATTGAGCCTTATTAAAGGAATTTTGAATCAATCACAAGTTGGCAAAACCTTTTTGAAGGAAGAATTCTTCATAAATAAAGCATACAGACATGTCAAACAAGAAAGAACTGTCATGCTAATTAGAAAGATATAGTATAGAAAAGTTCAGAGTCATAAACAAAGGAATTCAAGTTCAGTACATAGACTCAAAATGAGTCTGTGAAAGCCCAGAGTTCCAAAGTAGAACCCTAGTCCGAACACAAGATCAAAACTCGCCCAAAAACCCAAAATCCTAAGGTTTCCAACTCGAGTAAGATACAAAAAGGAGGAGGCAAGTAATTGAAACATGCTCAGGGATCTCTTTCAGAGACTTATGAGAAAAACAAGCAGATACAATAACAAGTTCAAAGATAACATAGTGAAGAAACTGATTTGAAGCATAAAGAACATGTTTTAGGAAAAGCTTGGAACTTAAACAGGTTCAGAAGAGAAAAGAGGTAGCATAACACTTAAGAGAATAGCAGATGAAACACGTTTAGAAAAAACTCAAACAAAGTCCGGAAGAAGGCAAACAAGAACTAAGAGCACAGTAGAAATTACAGTAAAGGAACACAGAGCTAAACGAACATATAAAATAAACATGTGAAAACGTGATATAGAAACCAGTAAAAGAAAGAATGGAGCACAATAGAAGAACATGCATAATAAGGCAAACATAAGAACACAGGGGAAGATCATGCGAGGAATAAAAAGGAAACATAAGAATATAACATAGGCAGATACACACAAAAAAAAAAGAGTCAGAAAATATTTTGAAACTTTTTCAGAAACCCTAAAACGGCAAGGAGTAATTTTTGAAAGGAAATCGGGGAAAACGTTTAAGGAACTCAAGTAGAACACAAATATAGCATGGATCTAAGAAAAAAACCAGAGAAAACCTCGAATAGCTATGGTTTCAGAGAAACCCTAAAAAAATGAGAAAGGCTTGGAAGAAGGTCCGATCTCGAGTCGGAGAGGTCAAAAAAGGCTTCTAGTGCTTGAATATGCCGGAGCATGGCTGGAGAAGCCATAGATCTACAGATCTGAGTAGGATCATCAGAGTCGGGCTTCAAATCACTGAACAACTTAGGTTTACTGGTGAGAGAGGGTGAGTACAGGCCATCCATGACCTGAGAAGCCATGGATTCTGGTGAAGTGATGGTTCAAAAAGGTGGAAGTCGACTAGGGTTCCGAAGAACCTTTGAGAGAGTTTGAGAGACGAAGGGATTCAAAGGCGGCTAGTTAGGTGAAAGTGATTTGGGTTAGGGGTATTTGGGAAATTAAAAAGGAAAAAGGGAACCAGGCGGGTTTTTTAATTGCGTAATGGGTCGGGTAAAAGATGAAATTGGGCTGGTCCAGCCGGGGGTTAGGATTGGTCAATTTGAGGGATAAAATTGAAATATAGATAGGCTGTAATTGAAATGAAATGAGGCTAAATGTTAAATAGCCAGTTTTTCCCTTTCATTTTATAAAAGTAATAAAATATGATTTTAAAAGCAAATTAAAAGTACTGAGCCAGTTAATAATATATAAACATTAATTTAAAAATATTGGAACAAATTTTACAATTATAAAATGCTATTAATCTTAAAATAGGTTATAATTACAATTATATGTAATTTAATCTTTTAAATACCAAATAAATTTGTAAAAAATGTGTAAAAATTACCTTAGCTATATTTCGGTATAAATATGGGAATAAAATAAATTATTCACCAAAATTGATGATTTTGGGAATAATTATGGATTTTGTACTGCTAAAATAGACAACGCTGCCCCTCTTTACCTGGGAAGGATGAAAGAGTTGTCGGGTAAAGATATGATGGCCAATTTTGACCGAACGATTTGAAGAATTTTGACTGCGCTCAGGTTCCTGAGCTGCCTACGTATCCCTGGTCTTACAGGAATTAGGCCGTATGTAGTTCAGGATCCATTGGCGGAATATGCCGATGGAGATTTCAAAGAGCGGACACAATGTTCGGGTTGAGAAGGATGGTCAGAGTCTGATAGGCTGTGGGAACTAGAGCGGGATCGCTCCCGCTGAGACGGCCATTGCTAGCCAGTTTACCTGCAAGTGAGCATATATTGTGCATAAATTTAAACGTGATGCAAGTTCCCATTGGACCATGAATGTTGTCCTCAGACGGTTAGGATGACATCCTCGAACCATGACGTCCTGGGCCATGAAGCGTATGATAAAGGGTTTGCAGACTATGAAATGATGTTCTCGGGCTATAAGAATGATGCCTCCGAACTATGATGCCTTTGAATAATGATATGCAAGAGATAAAATGCGGTCCTCAGGCCATAGCATGGTGTTCTCGGGCTATGCAAATGGTGCCTCCGAACAATGACGCCTTTGGACAATTTGGCGATCTTTCAGCCCATGAAATGTAGAAGGTGGAGATATTTCAGTCGATACAAGACGTAAATAAAAGGTGGCGATATTTCAGCTGGTGCATGACATAAATAAAAGGTGGCGATATTCCAGCCGATGCAAGACGTAAATAAAAGGTGGCGATATTTCAGCTGATGCAAGACGAAGACAGTGCTTAGTCTCAGAGGGCAGAATAGTAGCCTTATGCGATACAGAGCAATGCTGGATAGAGACAGTGCTTAGTCTCGGAAGGCAGAAAGGTAGCCTTATGCAATGCAGGAAATGCAGATGGAGACGATGCTTAGTCTCGGAAGGCAGAAAGGTAGCCTTATGCAATACAGAGAAATTCAGATGGAGAAAATGCTTATCTCAGAAGGTAGAAAGGTAGCCTTATGCAATGCAGGAATGTAGATGGAGGTAGAGCTTAACCTCGGAAGGCAGAAAGGTAGCCTTATGCAATGCAGGAATGCAGATGGAGGTAGAGCTTAACCTCGGAAGGCAGAAAGGTAGCCTTATGCAATGCAGGAATGTAGATGGGGTAGAGCTTAACCTCAGAAGGCAGAAAGGTAGCCTTATACATGGAGTAAAAGGGCAAAATGATGATAGAATTTTCTTAGCTAATAGCGGATCGAGATATTGCGACTGCTGGGGATACTGTGTCTACTAGGAGCATTGCGTGCGGATAGCAGCTGTGAGTAAGTGCAACGGTTCTGAGAGTTGTATTTCTGAGCAATTTGAGTCTCGTGAGTGTATAGTATATTTGATGATTTTGCAACTCAAGTGCCTGCATTCAAAGAAAAATCATGAGTTTTGTAAAGAGGGGAGGTTAGTTCATACTCCCGCTGGCTCTCCTTGACCCGCTCAGCTCTGTTCCGATGATATTGGGCATATCATTGGGGTAGCGTTGCTAAACGAAACAACTTTGGTAATGAACATGCATGATTTAGTAAAAGCATAATATAAGTGCATAATTAAGAATAATTTTCTTTAGATGAACCGACGACTGCGACGTGGTCCAAGATACTTCAACTTTTCTCGCTTTGGAATTTTGAGGGTCCTCCTCAAAATTCTGCCCCAATTTACCAGGCTGCTGCTTCCGACGGCTGCTTGCGTCGAATGACTGAAATCACTTCGGAATTTTGAGGGTCCTCCTCAAAATTCTGCCCCAGTTTCCAATAGTGGGGGAAATGAACATTTTATTGAATTATGACCGACCCCATAGGGTTGCCTACGTATCCCCTCTAAAACGAGAATTAGGTCAGGCATAGTTCAAATTACATCATATGAGGAAAGCATAAAAGTCACACATAGTATTGCTTCACTGCATCTGAATTGATCGGCTTCGGCCAAACTTCACCGTGCAGGGCTGCAAGTATGAGGGCTCCTCCTGTGAGGACCCGGTAAACCATGTATGGACCCTGCCAGTTGGGAGAGAACTTCCCTTTGGCCTCCTCTGGATGTGGGAAAATCTTCTTTAACACCAGCTGTCCCGGTGTAAACTGTCTCAGTTTGACTCTTTTGCTGAAGGCTCTGGACATTCTATTCTGATAGAGCTAACCATGGCAAACTGCATTCATTCTCTTTTCGTCTATAAGAGCTAGCTACTCGTAGCAACTCCTTACCCATTCTGCATCGTCAAGTTCTGCTTTCTGTATGATTCTCAAGGAGGGAATTTCTACCTCGGCGGGAATGACTACTTCTGTACCATAAACCAACATATAGGGAGTTGTCCCGGTTGATGTGTGGGCTGTGGTGCGGTACCCCAACAAGGCAAATGATAACTTCTCATTCCACTGCTTATGCTTTTCTACCATCTTCCTCAGTATCTTTTTGATATTCTTATTGGCGACTTCTACAGCTCCGTTCATCTGAGGTCTGTAAGCTGTAGAATTCTTGTGTTTGATCTTGAAGGTTTCACACATGGCTTTCATCAGGTCACTGTTGAGATTGGAACCATTATCAGTGATGATTGACTCTGGAATTTCGAATTGACAAACAATGCGATCGCGGACAAAATCTACTACCACCTTTTTAGTCACTGCTTTGTACGATGCTGCTTCAACCCATTTGGTAAAATAATCAATTGCCACTAGAATGAACCTGTGCCCGTTTGATGCGGCAGTCTCGATAGGTCCGATAACATCCATTCCCCAAACGGCCATGGCATGCTTGTTGCAGTAAGCTCGTTTGGGGGCACCTTTATCATGTCTGCATGTATCTGACAGTGATGGCATTTTCGGATATACTGGATGCAGTCCGTTTCCATAGTCATCCAAAAATAACCAGATCAGAGTATTTTCTTGGTTAAGACAAAGTCGTTCATATGCGGACTGCAGGTCCCTGCATGAATTTCCTCCAATAGCCTAGATGCTTCCTTTGCGTCGACACACCTTAGTAATCCCAAATCAGGAGTCCTCCTATACAGGATTCCTCCGCTATGAAAGAAGTTGTTAGATAATCTCCGAAGTGTGCATTTCTGAGTAGGATTTGCGAGTTCTGGATATTCTCCTTTCGTCAAATATTCCTTAATATCATGAAACCAAGGTTTTCCATCTGCTTCTTCTTCTACATGAGTGCAATAAGCTGGTTGATCATAGATCTTTACCGGAATAGGATCAATGAAGTTCTTGTCGGGGTGCTGTATCATGGACGATAGCTTAGCCAATGCATCGGCAAACCCATTCTGAACTCTGGGAACATGTTGGAATTCTGTCTTTATGAACCTCTTCCTCAATTCTTGTACGCGATGCAGATAAGGGAGTATCTTGGAGTTCTTGGTTGCCCATTCTTCTCGGACCTGATGTATAAGCAGGTCTGAATCTCCGATCACCAGCAATTCCAAAATGTTCATGTCAATGGACATCTTGAGCCCTAAGATGCAGGCTTTGTACTCCGTTATATTGTTGGTGCACGGGAACCTGAGCTTGGCAGACACCAGATAATGCGGGCCGGTTTCTGATACTAGGACCGCTCCTATGCCAATTCCTTTGAAGTTTGCTGCTCCGTCAAAAAACTTTCTCCAACCATCATAGGGTTCTGCAATATCTTCCCCTATGAATGATACCTCTTTATTAGGAAAATACGTCTTTAGAGGCTCGTATTTTCCATCCACGGGATTTTCAGCAAGATGATCGGCTAGTGCTTGACCTTTGATTGCCTTCTAAGTTACGTAAACAATGTCAAATTCACTCAGCAGGATCTGCCACTTGGCTATCTTGCTAGTGGGCATGGGCTTCTGAAAGATGCACTTCAAAGGGTCCATTCTTGATATGAGATAAGTAGTATAGGCACATAAATAGTGCCTCAATTCTGAGCTACCCAAGTCAGGGCACAACAGGTGCATTCCAATAGAGAATACCGGGCCTCATACGGGGTGAATTTCTTGCTGAAATAATAGATGGCCTGCTTTTTTTTCCCGTTTCATCATGCTTCCCCAGGACACAGCCGAAAGCTCCATCCAATACTGCGAGGTAGAGTAATAGGGGTCTACCTGTCTTGGGCGGGACCAAAACTGGCGGCGTTGACAGGTATTCCTTGATTCTGTCGAAGGCTTTCTGACAATCATCAGTCCATTTGGTAGCAACGTCCTTCTTCAACATCTTAAAGATTGGCTCACAAATGACAGTGGATTGAGCTATGAATCGGCTGATGTAGTTAAGCCTTCCCAAGAAACTCATAACCTATTTCTTGTTCTTCGGCGGTGGCAATTCTTGGATGGCTTTGACCTTTGACGGATCCAGTTCTATTCCTCGATGACTCACAATGAACCTAAGTAGTTTTCCGGCAGGGACCCCGAATGCACATTTGGTGGGATTCAGCTTCAAGTTGTACCTTCTTAGTTTATTGAAGAACTTCCTCAGATCTTCCATGTGGTCATTGGCTCTCTTGGATTTGATGATGACGTCGTCTACATATACCTCGATCTTTTGTGTATCATGTCATGGAAAATAGTAGTCATGGCCCTTATGTAGGTAGCCCCAGTGTTTTTTAACCCGAACGACATCATCTTGTAATAATACATCCCCCATGGCGTAATGAAAGTCATCTTCTCTGCGTCTTCCTCATCCATCCATATCTGATGATACACAGCAAAACAATCAACGAACTACTGCAGTTCATGCTTGACACAGTTGTCAATTAGAATGTGTATGTTCGGCAAGGGGAAGTCGTCTTTCGGATTGGCTTGGTTGAGATCCCGGTAGTCGACATAGACTCTAACCTTCCCATCCTTCTTCAGCACTTGCACAATATTGTCTAACCATGTTGGATACTCTACTACCTTGAGAACCTTGGCTTTGACTTGCTTGGTGACTTCTTCCTTGATTTCAAACTCATGTCAGGTTTGAACTTCTTGAGCTTCTGTTTCACTGGTGGACATGTCGGATCGGTTTGTAGTCTGTGAGCTACAATAGATGTACTGAGACCAGTCATGTCATCATAAGACTAGGCGAATATGTCCTCATATTCCCTTAGAAATTCAGTGTACTCTTTCTTTTCTGATGGTGACAGATGAACGCAGATTCGTGTTTCTTTGACATTTTCTGCATCTCCCAGGTTGACAATCTTAGTTTCGTCCAGGTTAGACTTAAGTCTGTTCTCAAAATCCTCAATCTCTTTAACAACCTTTTCTAGTATATCATCTTCTTCTGAGTCCATATCCATTTGTTGCGTTGCCTCGTCGCACGTCACAATCGTCGGTTCATCAAGATAAGTAATAGTAATGCTGTGTAAATAAAATAAACAATAAAAAGTAATAAGAGAAAGATTTATAAGAAACTGAAATGCTTTGATAAATTTTATAATTGTTTTGAACATTGGAGCTCTTATTTCAATATTAAAAATGCAGAAAGAAAGTCAACTAGCGAAAAATAAAGATAATGCATGGTGCTTTGTTCAGCCTTGCTACCCCGAAGCTTTCCGGGCCCTGGTGGTTCTGATGGAATAAGATGACGATGCCAGAGTGCACGAACTAACCTTTGGGGAGGGGAATAAACAAAAGGCAAAAATAATAAGGTAGCAAGTTAGTGCGGATTATGAGAAGAAATTATTGCAATATTTAAACACATAGTGCAAGAATATGAACCATGTCCTAATTTGGGAGCCTCGTTGTGCCCGAGGTAGGACTAGCGACAAGTTGATTGGGAGAACTTATAATGCTAAATGCCTCATTTTATTGATAAAAATAAGACAAATCCCAAAACAACACTAAAATAGCAGAAAATAAAATGTCACTAATGGTCGTTGGCCTTATTACATTTTAAAGCAAAAGAAAAGACTCCTAACTACTTGGTCCCAGAAGGACCTTCAGGTTGAATGTTTTCGTTGATCAGATCCTCCAGCTCGCGTAGATTTTCTAGTAAAAATGCCTTCGCCAAGCGTTCTCCTTTGCCTTCCTCAGCGTTCTGATAGTCGGTGACTCTTTTCCTCACTTCCCCTTCCAACTCCAGCGGACTGTATTCCAGATATTCCAGCTTCTCACTAGCCCTGGTGACTCTCTCTTTCCACTCGTTGATTTGGTCATTTGATGGAAGACTCCTCCACCAGGTCAGCAAGAGTGAGGGTATGTTGACCATACCAAAGTCGGGACCTCATTCTTCATTTTCTACAAAACAAAAGGGTTAAGACCCTACCCCTACCGGACTCGACTATTAAATATCAATAATTGTCATAAAAGCATTTAATTCTCCAAATAAATGCATAGAACGTGGTAGTGTCCGTTTGGGTTCTCAGGAAACCCAATAGACTTTGGACAAGGCTATCTTAAAGAGTCATTATGTGGACAACATAACTGACTCGACTAGGTTTTGATAGTGATGCATGAACAATTGAACAGAGTAGGGTTTCTATAGGGTATTAGACTGGTACCCTTGAGCGGACAACTTAAGAGGAAAAGGCACGAAATCATCGACTACACCGTTGATCGACTGGTTTTACCGCAAATACGCCTTTGCCAAATTTAGGGGGTAATGATATCGGAAGGGCGCAACCCCTCATTATAAGCGTTGCTATGATATTTTGTTTGGCACGAGTGGAATATGATGTTGAATATGCAGTTACAATAATTAAACAAGTTGTCATGTATTTGCACGTTCATAAAGTAATGATTATAATAATTGCTCATAATTATAACAGTATTAAAGGAAAGCATTAAAGATAAACAAGGAGCCATGTCAGTTTCAAGATAGAAGAGAAATAAAAACATTAAATAATGCCAATAAAGAAGCAGCAAAGTCACAAACAACATGAAATGGTAAAAGCCTAAAAGAAAATACCTATCAGAGTCGCCACGCTGTCGCGCCCCCTTTTTTCTCGCAAAAATTGGGCTTGTGACATTTGGAAGGACAACTCGTTCCCTTTTGGGAATTGGGTTTTAGAACTTGAAGAGTCGCCACCTAATGATTAAGTGCATTAGGACACTAAGAAGGGTTTGAGTTTGAAGAACCAGAGTTTGGGTAAGGGCTAGAAATTATCTCAAGGGGAAAGTGTTAGGCATCCCTCAAGATCCACTAGTGTGGTTCCCGGCCATGTTACAATTGTGACTTTACATAATCAAACAAGCCATTAAGGGCCTCAAATAGATGGGGAATTTTCACATATTATTGCAAGCAAATTGAAAGTTTGAAGAGGATAAAGAGAGCAGAAATTCTAAGGAAATAGTTCGGACAATAAAACAAGTTAAAAGAAAGAAGGTCTTAGGTTTACAAACAATATGGATCACATCAATGCAATACCCAGCAATCGCTCCTCAGAAGAGGGGTTGCACGTGGTATTTTTGCACCGGTCATCATATCCATATATACCCTTCCCACTCTATTAAGGTAGTAAAGTGCAGAATGGTGTCGTTACTTATTACATGCTAGTACCCACCCCAATCCTATCCGTCCCGGAGGCATTTGGGACTACTAGTCCTAAAGGGAAGGGAAATTTGGCTTTTCAGAGTTTTAAAACGATAAAATTCTAAGGCGACAATCAAAACATATAAGGCAGGTATGGGGAGAACACATAACAGTTTAAAGGGCTCAAACAGGCCTCTTCATTTAAAGAGACAAATTGGCTAGCATGACTTACAAGCACTGGTTATGGTCTGAAATCAAATTAAAGTGTAGGATAGGCTGATTCATCACATATTTCTCAGATGAGGAGTCCGAATTAGCCTTCCCTAGTTGTAATTTATCAAAGACTGATGCAATTAATCAATTACCTAATGGTTTGCCTAGGTGAAACCTATAGGCATGGTGTCTAACAATGATTGCTCTGATTTTAAAGAAGACTTACTGCTTATAGAAAACAAAAGTTAAACATTGCAACTAATTTTAAACTCGCAGATGAAATAAACGAATCAGATTTAAAGATTACTCTTATAGGCATGATTTCTAGGCATTGTTGGTTTTTAAGATGATTATAAAAACGTAGGGAGTCTTATAGACATGGTATCTAGGATGAAACTGATTATTACTTAACCTGTGAATGTTTGCCTAATGATAGATAAAAATGCAGAAGTGCAGAAACTATAGGCAGGATTTCTATATGACGTGCGTGAATGCAGAAAACTTATAGGCAGGATTTCTATATGACGTGCATGAATGCAGAAAACTTATAGACAGGCTTTCTATATGACGTGCATGAATGCAGAAAAACTTATAGGCAGGTTTTCTGATGAAATGCGAAAGTGCAGAAATAGTAACACCTATGAGCATGATCTCTATGTATGCAGAAGTACAAAAAAACCTACAGCCAGGATTTCTATATGATATGCAGAAATGCAGAACTTGTGAATAGTAATGCCTATGAGCATGCTGTCTACCCTTTGCATACATAAGTGACCCTCCCTTTTCACTAGAACCCCATAAGTTATTAAAACATATTACATACCAGAATGAATTAAGAAAAGTAAAATTACATCATAAATTAAGCTACAACCAAGGAGCCTAATTCAGACTCAAAGTCCAACAATATGAGGTGAACCAACTTCCAGGATCAGATTTTCAAAGCCTTCTCTTATTTGGGATGTGTCAAAGTTCCCTAAAAGCCTTGAGTAGACTCCGGGCAGTGCTTACAACCCAAATATATTGCAAAATTAAGATATTGTAGTGTGGAAGGGCCAGCCCTCAAATGTCCAAGTTCAGAGGGAGCTCAAGGTCCCAAAGAAAGGCTCATAGGAGGGGGGGCAGAACTTAGAATCTAAGAGAGAGTGTAAGTGCAGAAGGGGATTTAGGGAAAACCCAAGATAGGCTGGTGGTCATACCAGCAATTAGAAGTGCTGGCACACCCCAACCAGCCTGTTGGCCATAGTGTTTGGGAGTTAGGATCTTTTAAAGGATCAAGCCTAGACATGAGCAACAATTTGGATGCTACCATGCCTTGGACTTTAACTCAAACACAAAGAGGGGAACAGGTGTACAGGGATTAATGGCAGAAAAGAGGTACAAAGAGAACAACATACATATTTAACATTAAACATAGATAGCACAATAGACAGGATTATAGAAGCTATAAAATAAACACATTGGGATGAGGCTGAAAACTAAATTAGAACATACCAGTTTCAGGGAAACAAGAAAGTAAAAGTAGTAGTCTTGTAAAGCCAAATTGCAAGCAAACAGTCAAAAATTCTCAGAAGAGAGCAGAGTGTTGAATTGAGAGTGAAGTGTAAGAGTATGAGATTGAAGGTGTGAAGTAGGTAATGGGTAAAAGTGTTAAACTCAAGGTTCAAGATGTCTAAGTGCAGAAGGGTCGTGCCCCTTTTGTAGTGCAGAAAACAAGTACGAAAAGGTAAGGGAATAGTTTGCAATAAATTACACAGAATCTCCCTTTAGTTAAGGGATTCTGATCTCAAACGGGTAGAAGACAATTAAGGAAAGAATTGGATTAAAATCTTTTCCAAAGTAGTACAAGAAGGGCAAATACATAGGAACTATTTAAGGAAATAGTTTGATAGCAACACAATTTGTGTAAATAAGGAAAGGCAATCAATCAACAGCCAGTAAAAATCAAAAATTGAGTTTTGGTATGAATGAATCCAACCGGAAAAGGTGAAGAAAGGTTTAATTAAAGAAAATCAGTAACAATCAATCGAGCCTTATTAAAAGGAATTTTGAATCAATCACAAGTTGGCAAAACCTTTTTGAAGGAAGAATTCTTCATATATAAAGCATACAGACATGTCAAACAAGAAAGAACTGTCAGGCTAATTAGAAAGATTTAGTATAGAAAAGTGCAGAGTCATAAACAAAGGAATTCAAGTTCAGTACATAGACTCAAAACGAGTCTGAGAAAGCCTAGAGTTCCAAAGTAGAAGCCTAGTCCGAACACCAGATCAAAACTCACCCAAAAACCCCAAATCCTAGGGTTTCCAACTCGAGTAAGATACAAAAAGGAGGAGGAAAGTAATTAAAACATGCTCAGGGATATCTTTCAGAGACTTATGAGAAAAACAAGCAGATACAATAACAAGTTTGAGGCAAACATAGTGAAGAAACTGATTTGAAGCATAAAGAACATGTTTTAGGAAAATCTTGGAACTTAAACAGGTTCAGAAGAGAAAAGAGGTAGCATAGCACTTAAGAGAACAACAGATGAAACATGTTTAGAAAGAACTCAAACAAAGTCCGGAAGAAGGCCAACAAGAACTAAGAGCTCAGTAGAAATTACAGTAAAGGAACACAGAGCTAAACGAACACATAAAATAAACATCTGAAAGCGTGATATAGAAACCAGTAAAAGAAAGAACGGAGCACAATAGAAGAACATGCATAATAAGGCAAACATAAGAACACAGGGGAAGATCATGCGAGGCAAAAAAAGGAAACATAAGAACATAACATAGGTAGATACACACAAAGAAAAGAAGAAGAAGAGTCAGAAAACATTTTGAAACTTTTTCAGAAACCCTAAACCGACGAGAAGTAATTTTTGAAAGGAAATCGGGGAAAACGTTTAAGAAACTCAAGTAGAAAACAAATATAGCATGGATCTAAGAAAACAAACAGAGAAAAACCTCGAATAGCTAGGGTTTCAGAGAAACCCTAAAAAAATGAGAAAGGCTTGGAAGAAGGTCTGATCTCGAGTCGAAGAGGTCAGAAAAGGCTTCTAGTGCTTGAATATGCCGGAGCATGGCCGGAGAAGCCATAGATCTACAGATCTGAGCAGGATCATCAGAGTCGGGCTTCAAATCATTGAACAGCTTAGGTTTACTGGTGAGAGAGGGTGAGTACAGGCCATCCTTGATCTGAGAAGCCATGGATTCCGATGAAGTGGCGGTTGAAAAGGGTGGAAGTCGGCTAGTTTGAGAGTCGAAGGGATTCAAAGGCGGTTAGTTAGGCGAAAGTGATTAGGGTTAGGGTTGTTTGGGAAATTAAAAAGGAAATGGGGAATTATGGCCGTTGATCAAAATGATCAACAGCCTGGATAAAAAAGGGAACCGGGAGGGTTTTTTAATTGGTCATGGGTCGGGTAAAAGATGAAATTAGGCCGGTCCAGCCGGGGGTTAGGATTAGGTCAATTTGATGGCTAAAATTGAAATGTAAATAGGTTGTAATTGAAATGAAATGAGGCTAAATGTTAAATAGCAGTTTTTCCCATTTATTTTATAAAAATAATAAAAAATGATTTTAAAAGCAAATTAAAAGTATTGAGCCAGTTAATAATATATAAACATTAATTTAAAAATACTGGAACAAATTTTACAATTATAAAATTCTATTAATCTTAAAATAGGTTATAATTGCAATTATATGCAATTTAGTCTTTTAAATACCAAATAAATTTGTAAAAAATTTGCAAAAATTACCTTAGCTATATTTTGGTATAAATATGGGAATAAAATAAATTATTCACCAAAATTGATAATTTTGGAAATAATTATGGATTTTGTACTGCTAAAATTGACAATAAATTGATTTTAAAAAATATTTAAAAATTAGAAGAAATACCAAAACTCTTGGGCTTGCTTATATTTGCATGTACATGCTATTTTAAAAGTATTTTGTATAAAAATACATAGGAAAAAATTGGGTATCAACATGCACCACGCCCTGCGGGTGCTGGAATACCTCAAGCTAGAGAGGGTGCTGAAGATGTAGCAGCTACAGAACTGGATGGCTGTGTTGTGCCCCTACCTGCACCCTGGCGGGATACACGACATTGCCTCTAAATATGACCCCTCATCCCACACCCGTAGCATATGGGTAACTCCATGTAGCAGGTCCCTGAGTGCATCTTCCCGCACCCGGGGCATGGGGGCCTCTGCGGCTGCTGGAATCTCCCTTCTGATCAGCCCTACTGGTAGGGTCCCCTGCTGCCCTGATCGGGTCTGAAACGACTAACCTGTTGCTAATTGTGCCATACTGGCAATGCACTAGTTGTGGACTGAGCATAGGACTGAGATGGACTTGAGTATCCTCCCCTAAAGACTAATCTTCCCCCACCAAATGAATCACCACGATGGCCTGCAGATCGCGCCCTGCTGCTACCCTCACTCTCCATCCTGTTCTTCAACTTGCGGGTCTCTGTAGCTTGAGCAAACACCACCATCTTTACATAGTTCATATTAGAGTTTAAAGCAACTATGGTAGCCTCATTAATAACCAAAGGGCTAAGGCCCTGCACAAATCGACACACTCTGGACTCCATGGTGGGCATCATATGAATGGCATACTTTGACAGGCACGTGAACTCCATGTGATACTCCCATACACTCCTACTACCCTGTCTAAGATTCTCAAATTCTGTAGCATGGGCTGCCTTAGTCTCGTCAGGCAAGAAATGGTCCATGAAAGCATCTGCAAACACGCTCCACCTTGTCGGGGGGCTCCCCTCATCACGGGAATCCTCCCACATCTCAAACCATGAATATGCCACCCCTTTTAGGCGATAGATGGCCAACTCCACTCCTTCTGTCTCAGTAGTGTGCATAACCCAAAGAGTCTTATGCATCTCATCAATGGAATACTGAGGGTTTGCCTCTGGATCAGTACCTATGAACACCAGTGGATCTAACTGGAAGAATCTTTTCAACCTAGAACCCATAAAATCCCCTTGATGACTAGAAGATGTGGGTGCAACATTTGACCTTTGGGCCTGAGAAGCGACTAACTATGTCAGCATCTGGATAGCTCCCCTAAGATCCCCATAAGAAGTACTAGAATTGGAAGTTGGGGCTGGAGGTGGAATAGAATTATCAGTGGGAGGGATAGTTGCACCCTCAGTAGATATAAGGGCTGGGGCAGTCTGTTCTGGTGTAGAAGAATCAAGTAGTGAAATAGTCGGGGAAATATCTTCTCTATCATAATCCAGTCGGGAATTAACAACTACTCCTGGGGTGGCATTGGCTCCTTGGCCAATTCTCTCTTTCTTCTTAGGTGCCATTTACTGAAAGTTATAACAATGCATGTGTTAGAAGAGAACAACCTCACATTTAGTTCTATTGCATGATACAGATCAATAAAGAAGGGTATTATTCCTAAATGTCGAAGTAGTCTCAAACTTATAGATGTGGTCAACTACACACCGATAAGAAGGACTCTACTAGATACGGCTCCGAGACATCCTAGGACACTTTAAAACCTTAGGCTCTGATACCAAGTTTGTCACGCCCCAAGCTCAGGAGGCGCGACCGACGCTCAGCCGAGTGAACCCTACCGAGTAAGCCTACTAGACACTTCCTACCCCACCTTACTTATGCTTGAGAGAATACATGATTTCATTAATTAGACACAAGGAGATCATACGAGTACATTACTAAGACATTTCATTAATTACATCGTAGTTGGGTTTTCAAATACATACACCTTACTATTTAGTGAAAAAATAATCCAAACAAAACATCATCCTTTGACCTTCCCAACACCCATATACAACCCACATAATGTCTATGGAGCCTCTAAGTAGACACAAAAGAAGGTACTACAAAAGTGCCAGCAATAAAGTCGCAACTATACCTCAATACGTGGTAATCATATAAGCAAAAGATATATCACATGATCCCAGGAAGAAATGGGGCTCACCAAGACTGCTGGGAAGTTGAAGGCAAGCACCTTTAGCTGCGATCAACACTGTCGGCTATGGAACCATCTACATCCATTAAAAGATGTAGCGCCCCCTACAAAAGGGGCGTTAGTACTGTGGAATAGTACTAGTATGTAAAGCTAAAAACCAATCTTAATAGAACGAACAATGAAACAAAAAGAAAACAAAAAATGAGACAGTCATGATATACAATAAGAGCTTCAACACATATAAACACATCAAGTAAGGATCACATAATTTCCGGTCAAGTTCCCATCTTATTTGGGTTTGATAATCTCAGTGCCATGTGCCACAATCCACAATACCACCGTGTTCCTACACAAAGTCTGATCTCGACCCGACCGGCTAGGTCATCTCGTTAGAGACATCATCCATTTCCACAATTTCAATCAACCAATTCAACACAATTACCACCATGTGTGCGGCATGATGTCCGATGGCCCGATCGTCTAGGCCATCTCACTTGAGACATCATCTTTTCAATCGTTCATCTCAATGCACACTCTTTCCCCATCTTTTATTGCATGGCACGAGTAGCCTCATTTATTAAATCATTCTTGGCGCTTGGCCGCATCTTACAATTCAAGTTTCCTTTCTTAAATGTTCAAATAGCATTATCATTAACATCAATAAGGCCTATCATATGAGGCATTTCGTACATAAGGGGAAACATGGAAAATCTTAATCACATGGAGGCTTTACATAAAAATTAGCATAGCAAGCTTTATTCGATTCTTGACATGTATTCTTGACCTTTCTGAACACATATATTCCTCATTTTAAACACATTATCGAATTGCATGACGACATGATAAACACTTAGAATAAAATTGAACATAAATATTTCAACACAACACATTCGGGCAACGATATTAGTATGATAAATTTAGGAACTTACACCAATTACACGAACACCAGGGGTTCGATTCTAAGAAGAAAGAGGTTTAGCCATACATACATGAAATTCGCCCCTTAATAATACTACCGCGTCCATCACACTAAACAACTTCAATCTACAATAATGCAACACATTGTAACTATTTTAGTAGGATTTCTATACTTTAAGTCATTTAGACTTTTTATCAAACAACTATCATGCATATCTTTCTACAACCTCCTTCAACGGAACTTCTTCACCTAACAACCACCTTCCATTCTAATGATCCACCTTACCATCGCCTCTAGGCCATCCATAACTTGCATTAGCACATGCATGCCCAACAATACACACCCAAACCATTAATCTCCTTAATTAACCCATTTCACAATCTCTACAACACCAACACAACCTAGGTTAGGTACTTATGGACTCCAATCACCATCCCATAAGTCCTAACATATATTTCATACATAAATAATCAACATAGAGTGGTTAGAGATGATAGACATACATTTTGAACTAAGAATCTTGAGAATCCCCACTTGTATTATTCTTGACCAATTTAGGGATTTGAATGGAGATCTGTGGATTTTCAAGATTAATCCTTGTTAATATAAGTGTTTAGGAGTACTAATCAACTAAAAATACTCCAAAAATATTACCTTGGATCATAGGAGGGAAGTATGGGATGGATTCCCCTTGATATATCAAACCCTAGCTCAAAAAAAATGACTTAGAGACTATCTATACCCGGTCTTGGGGGTATTTATGGTGCTGCTACATGCGTGGCCGCGCACGGGCCGAGCATAGGCCGCGCACACAAGGCAGAAACTTTCAAATATGTGCAATCGTTCATATGACATAGGTCCAATAAAATGGCCATAACTTTCTATATACATATCTAAATGAGGAACGGTTTGATGCATTGGAAACTAGACTCAAATAGATTTAATTTAATAGGTTGTACATCACATAACTCTTTATACAAATGAAGATATTCTCATCCAAAGTGTAGTCTTGTGCGTACTCATTTGGAATTGTTTTATCTATCATGTAAGTTTTCAACTTGGCTTAGACTTAGGCCTCTCCTTAGACCCCAAATCACTTATAATATGCCTCATACACGATAATATATTATTAGTCCTCGTCCGCACACAGAAAAATATAGTTAGCATACCCGACAACATGAGGGCTTTACAATTTCTTCTTACATAAGCTCAATATTACTTGTATAATCACTAGTATTAGAATATATCACATATCTTTAAAACCAGTAAACATCTTTAATTGTTACTCACATTTTTCGAGGTAAACAAATATCATACGTATTTTTCCGTACTTCAATCCGCCGTTACGTGTTTTGTCATAATTGACGTATGTTAGAGGCATTGTTAAGAGAAATGGCTCAGGTATGTTAAGTATATCCCTTCTTTCTTTTGGAATGATCCATACAATACAAATTAAACGAGCAAATGCATAACTTCCATAAATGACTCTATTCATTGAAGTGTTTGAAGTTACTATGTTCTTGAATTCCCATATGTCCTATAATTCCATTGTCTGTTCATGGGTCTCAGAAAATACATAAAATGATTTTATGATATTAATCAAAGGCAAAATTGTCTTATGAAACTTCGAAAGATTTTGTTGATGTACTTCTCATGCATTGCATTCATTTATACATGTACATTGACCCACGACCAAATGGCGTTATATACGCATATATATGTATATATATGTATATGGGATATGTGAAAAGGTTGCGACGTTATATACGTACCACCACCTGATCAGCTCGTACACGTTGATGATGTTGCTCACAGTGGCCGAGATGATAGGATGTGATGCCCTCAGAGGCTTGATGATATTATGAACACATGTACCTATGCACGAGATGATATTCATATGCATATGCATGACACTATAACTATTTCATGATTTATAGAGTTGTCCAGACTTACAGGTTGAGTCATGTACTCTATATTTCTTCCATGTCTTCTATGTACTTATTTATGTGCCTTACATACTCGGTACGTTATTCGTACTGACGTGCCTATTGCCTGGGGAAGCTGCATTTCATGCCCGCAAGTCCTGATAGAAGGTTGAGAGTCCTCCAAGTAGGCTATCAGCTCAGCGGAAGATGTAGGTGCACTCCATTTGCTCCGGAGTTGCTTATTTGGTTAGTATGATTTAGACATATATTGATTGGTATGTCGGGGACCTGTCCCAGCCTTATGACATTTATGTACTCTTAGAGGCTTATAGACATATGTCCTGTATGTTAAAGATTGTATAGCCTTATCGGCGTATGTTCAGTGAACGAGTGATAATTTCGGTCTTATAGGCCAATATGTCATATAAATTTTTATTCCCTCATGCTTTACTCCAGTTCATTTACCTATGATAAAATGATATGAAAGATACATTACGTTGTTACTCGGTTGAGTAAGGTACCGGGTGCCCGTCGCGCCCCATCGATTTGGGTCGTGACAAAAGTGGTATCAGAGCACTTCTGGCCTAGGGAGTCTACAAGTCGTGTCTAGTAGAGTCTTGTTTATGGGTGTGACGTGCACCACACTTATAAGCAGGAGGCTACAGGGTATTTAGGACTGTCACTCTTTCTTCTTACTCTAGATCATGTGGTAGAGATCAGTTGTAAGAACTCAATTTCCTAAACTCTATCTTATTCATAATACGACGATGCCTGCATCTTTCCGCACTTTATGGACATTATCCGCCACTTAGTATTGCTATATCATGTTTTAGATTGCTTTTATGTTATTTAACTGTTTAAAAGTGAATTGGGTTTAATTGCTTAGCCTTGTCTTCACGAGAGGCGCCATCATGACCGGATTCGGGTTTGGGGTCGTGACATTTAATTATCAAAATAATAATGAAAAAGTTATACAAGATAAAGTCAAGTTAAATTTCAAGAGTAATATAAAATTATATTTATTGTATTATATTAAATTAATAATTTATTAAAAATATATGGCAATTTAATAATATTAAGCAATAGATAATACAATCAGATAAGCAGGGGGGAGAAATAAAATATAAATGTGGGAATATAAAAACAAATATAAGACTTATTATTAGAATTATAATGACAAAAGTCATACATATACACATAACTAAAATTATAATAAATAAATCGTTATAAAGGAAGAATACTAAAAAAAGGAATTTCAAGCGATTGCGTAAAAATGTATATACTAATTGAAATTCTCATGTGGAAAATTTTAGTTAATAAATAGAACTCATAATTTTATAATGAAAAATACAAAAATATAAAGATATTATTATGATATTATGCATAAGATAAATATATATAAATAATAAAAGGCTTTTCCCTTTATACTTTATATATAAGGATAAAGATAATTTTATGAAATTTATATTTTTAATTAATTAAAAAAAATAAAAGATAAATAAATAACACGCCAAAAAAATATTGATAAATTTAGTAAATTTAAGAATTGTGACGACCCGGCCAGTCGTCTCATGACTTACCGCTCCGTTTCCCCCATTTCTGCTTCTTTATGCTTCGTTATCCGTATTTTATGGTATCGAGTTGGTCGGGTCGAATCCGGAATGACTTTGGTAAAGTTTGAGACACTTAGTCTCTTTTAAAAGAGTTTGAGTTGGAAAACTCAACCGAATATTGACTTATGTGTTAGAGCGCTCAGATGCGAGTTCCGATGGTTCGGTTAGATTCGGGAGGTGATTTATGGCTTAGGAGCATGATCGGAATGGGTTTTGGAGGGTTGGAGTAGTTTTAGGCTTGAATTGGCGAAGTTGATATTTTGGCGATTTCCGATTGATAGACGTGTGTGTAAAATTTCAGGTCATTCAGACGTGGTTTGGTTGGGTTTTTGATCAAAAGCGTATTTCGAAACTTTTTAGAAACTTAGGCTTAAATCCGATGTGTTTTGGGTGATTTGATATTGTTTGAGGTGTTTTGATGATTGGAACAAGTTTGAAGAAGGTTTTAAAATATGTTGGTGCTTTTGGTTGAGGTCCCGGGGGCCTCGGGTGAGTTTCGGATGGTCAATCGGACCATTTTAGAGTTTGGAAGATTGCAGAAAATGTTGTTCAGCTGTTGTAGGGATTTTACCCTTCGCGTTCGCGAGGGGAGCCTCGCGTTGGCGAAGAGGCAGTTGAAGAAGGCAAGAATTAAGCCTTCACGTTTGCGAGAAAGTCTTCATGTTCGCGGAGGGCTGGAAAGTGGTGCATCGCGTTCACGAGAAGGTCTTCGCGATCGCGTAGAAGAAATTGGGTCAGATGGGTTCGAGGTCCAGTGTTTTTCGCATTCGCAAATGAGTGAGCGCGTTCACGAAGGTTAAGGTGGACGAAGCATCGCATTCGCGATGGTCATTACACGTTCGCATAGAGGAAAAGTTGGTCAACACGAGTTTGTGCTTCGGAAACATGTGGGTTTGACCGCGTTCGCGAAGAAGGAAATATAGGCCCGGGCAGAATGTTTTTAAGTCATCTTGTTCGCGATTTTGGGGCTTATTTCACCCAAAGCTGCTCGTTTTTGGAGATTTTTGAAGGAAATTGAAGAGGAATTCAAGGGGAGTCGTTGGGAGGTAAGATTCTTGGACTAAAAACTCGATTATTATGTAAATTCCACCTAGAAAATCATCAAAGCTAAGCCTAAATTGAAGAACTAGGGCTTGAGAAATTGGACTTTTGATTGGGGATTTGGAGGACCATTTGGGGTCGGATTTGAGAACTTGTGACATGTATGAACTCTGGGGGAGATAAGGAATCTAATGATGTGAAAATTTCTGATTTTCGAGAAGTGGGCCCGGGGCTCGGGTTTTGCTAACTTCGGGATTTGTGTCCTTTATTGATTGTTTTTGCTTGGGCTTTGTTCCCTTAGCATATTTTGACGTCCTCGTTCTGATTTTGGATAGATTCGACGCGCGTGGAGGCCGATTCAAGGGGTAAAGGCTTCGCGAGCTAGAGATTTGACCGGTTCGAGGTGAGTAATGATTGTAAATGATGTCCTGAGGGTTTGAAACCTCGGATTGCACATCGTAGTATTGAGGCGAGGCACACGCTTGATGACGAGCGTGGGGTGGTGCACTATTGGGGACTGTGACTTGGTCCGTCCCGATTGATGATTTTACCACGTATTTGATTGAAAATTATTTGCTATCATTATTACTTGGGCTGAATGCCATATTTGGGCCTAGTGCCAACTATTCGAACCCTTCGGGGATTTTTATTACTATTTCCTCACTGTTTGACTTATTACTTGAACTCAGTCATGTTATTTTCCACTGTTTTACTACTCAACCACTTTTACTCAGTTTTGAGACTTAAATAATATTTTAAATGATGTTTTGGGCTGAAAAATACTGTTTTACTATTGCCCGAGGGGCTTGTGATGATTTTCGGACTGAGTAAGGCCGAGGGCCTAGTTGTGAGGATACATTGATACTGATATGAGGCCGAGGGCCTGAGATACATATATACGCCACGAGGTGGTTTGATTGATATGAGACCGAAGGCCTAGATTTGATGCCACGGGATGGCTTGTTATTGTGCTTGGGCCGTAAGGGCCCCCTCCCAGAGTGTGTACACCCCTAGTGAGCGCGGGTACCTATTGTGATGTGAGATTGAGCCCGAGGGGCCGGTATTGTTCTATGTGATTGCCCGAGGGGCTGGTACTGTTCTGAGATGTTGCTCGAGGAGCGGATTTGTTGATACTGTGCCCGAGGGGCGAACTTCTATTTGTTTACTTTATTTTAATAATCTGTCAATTACCTGTTTACTAGTTGAAAGAGGATTTTACTTGATTTTACTGGTTTTACTGTTTTTAAGTAATTTTACGGCTTCATTATACAATGCCTTGTGCCTTACGTGTGTTCTTACTTTTAGTTGTTATTTGCATTTGTTACTCACTGAGTTGGAGTACTCACTTTACTCCCTGCACCCCATGTGCAGATTCAGGCATTGCTGATCCTGCCAGGGCGAGTTGAGAGCTCCCGGCGGACATTCAGAGTTCACGAGGTAGCTGCTTGGCGTCCGCGATCCCATGTTTCTCTCTCTTGTCATTTCTATCTCTTTCCAGACATTTGTAATAGCTATAGACTTATCGGACTTGTAGTAGGATTATAGCTGCTCATGACTAGTGACACCTCGGTTAGGGCTCTGTTGGGTTGTCCTTCCGCACTTTATTGGCATTATTCGCTACTTAGTATTGCTATATCAAGCTTTAGACTGTTTTTATGTTATTGAATTGTTTAAAAAGTGAATTGGATTTAATTGGTTGGTCTTGTCTTCATGAGAGGCGCCATCACGACCGGGTTCGGGTTTAGGGTCGTGACAAGAATTTTGAACTGTATATAAGTTTAAAAAAATAAAAATATTTTTGGAGTAAGAAAATATATATCTAAGTTCTATTAAAAAATAGTAGTATCAAATTATTAAGCCAATTGACAAGTTAATAAAAAGTCACATTAGTAAATGTATAGTACTAAGTACTTGCTAATTTAATAAAGAATAAACAAAGAACAAACAATTTATTTGATTACTTTATGATGCGTATCCTTTGATTTTGTATAGATTTTGTTATATTTCTGCACACTATATTAAATAATAAAATAACAACTAATATCTATTAAAATAATATGATATATTAGATCATAATTTTATATAATTAATATTCTGTCAAATTATCTGCACATCTCGCATGTTCTAATACTAGTATTTTAGATAATGTGTCTAAGACACATTTTTGAAAGGTTGAGTATGCAAAAGGTTTCCCGTGAAAGAAAGTCGTGTAACAGGAATTTTGTTGTACGGTTAATGGGTAAACTATGTGTTTTGCCATTATAATTAGATGTTAAAATAGAAAAAGTGTTATTGGATGTTATGTGATAGAAGGATGACTATCAACGTGAAAGATAAGTTTACATAACAATTATAAGACTGATAATGTTATATGGTAAAGAGTGTTATGGTAGAGAGCGTTGCACCGCTAACATTTAACATATCCACAAGACGAGTGTTGTAGATATACAATGCTAATATGGATGTGCGGTTATAGAAGACTAAATAAGATAAAAAATTATCATAGTCGCCAGAGGTGCAAGTAACACGTATTGAGAATAAAATGAGAGGTCATTTAAGATACTTGGTAATAACCTGTGTCAACCTACAGATATACCGATCTATATGTGTAAAGGGAAAAACTAAATTGCAAAATATATGGGCATAAATTTCTTTTATTTTCATAATATTAGGGTTTTGAATTTCAAAATAATGTTAGTAATTAACAAATGTAATACTACATTTTATCTAATCAAGGATATTTAGCAATTTGAATATTAAACGGATTATTTTAATAACTTTATTTGAATTTGTTCAATTATGTTTAAGTATGTTTTATTATTAAATTAGTTCAATGTGATGATCCAAAAGGTCATCTTATGTTTTAGAACACGATTCTGTGTTCTGAGTTCTTCAAAACCTCCTTCTATTCCTTCTCGATTTGTATGCGCAGTCCGGGCGTGTTTCCGGAAAGCTTTTATGTTGAAAGTTGATAAAAATAATAATTTTTGCTTTTAAAAGTTAATTTAGTTGACTTAGGTCAACGTTTTGAGTAAACGGACACGGACACGTATTTTGAAAGTGTCGGTGGGTCCGTATCGAAATATAGGACCTGAGCGTATGCCCGGAATCGAATTTCGAGGTCCCTAGTCTCATATTAATTTTTCTGAGTAGTATTACTTGTGTAAAGTATCATAGTGCATAATCTTTCTAAATGTTTTGATTTGATGTTGAGCATCGTGAAGAGTCATGTGATTTGAATTGTGTAAATTTTGTTCATGCTGAGTAAATGAGATTGACATGGAGGGATCAGGTTGTGCACCGCAACAGGCGTAATAAGGTTGGAATGTGGTGAGATAAGGGTGAATTGTGATTGTGATTATTGTGATACGGTGGGATCAGATTGCACGCCGCAACGGGTGTAATAAGGGTGGATTGTGGTGAGATAAGGGTGAACTGTGATTATGATTATTGTGATATAGTGGGATCGGGTTGCACGCCGCAACAATCTTTATGCTTATGTTTTCCTTTGACTGTGTTAGCTGAACGGTACTCTTAAACTGTACTTAAGGATTGGTTATAGCTAAGCACTAGTAATATGTTTCGGGAACTGTATTCATTCATTGCAAGTTACTGCTTTATTTTATCCAGTCATTCTTTGTGCTTTTATTATACATTTTATGCAGGCTATATTATAAATGCTCCGCCGTAGCCTCATCACTGCCTCGTCGAGGTTGGACTAGGTACATACCGGTGCATGGGGTCGGTTGTACTGATACTGCACTCGACACTTTATGTATAGATTTTGGAGCAGGTAGTGGCTGATCAAGAGGTTGGTTGCAGACATTTACAACTAGGAGACCTAGGGGTGTTCAAAACCGAACCGAAATCGAAGCTTAATGGCTTATTGGTATCGAGTTAACAGTTTAACGGACGGGGAACATATTGAATTTTTTTTATTAACGGCTTATCGGTTTGGGGGCAGATTATTCAATTTTCTTAACGGATAATCCGTTAACCCGTTAAGAATACATATAAAATTTATTTTTATCCATATATATATTAAATAATCAAAAACCCTTCTTTCACTTCCAATACTCTATCACTATTCTCTATTACTAATTTACTATTAGACATTTAGAAACCCTAACGCCAAAATTCACTTGTTTCTATCTACGGCCACAAAACATGCTTGGGGTCTTACATTTTTGACGTTCCACATTATGTAAGCTGGATATAACTCCTTATTGCCTTGTGGTTCCGTGATATTGTCTCTTTACATATAAGTTGATGAGTATCCGGCAGAAGCCAAGAAGGAAGGAGAAGATATGACAATTGAGGTAACTAGGAGTAGTACATATTTTGGGGGTAGGTTTGTTGATTCTGCTGTTGTTTTTTTCCATTTCTGATGAAATTTCCAACTCTCTGCAACAGAAAAAGAAGAAAACCAAAAAAATTGTGGAGAAATATTGGGACTGGGAGCTTACAAATGAGACTCAACCAATATGGGTTAGTCTCCAGATTACTATTTCCTACTGTTATGCTTCAAAAGTTTGTTCTTACTGATATAATGAGTTACTGTCATTCTTTTCCAACTTTGAAGTCCTAAGGAAGTAAGTCTGATCTAAAATCAAAGAGTGTCATGTGCAATATAGATTAAATTAGGCCGATAAACCACTTGATAACCGTCCGATAAGAGCTAAACTGATACCAATTCGCCCGATATCTTATCAGGTAGCTAGCGAATTAGTACATTTAAAAGCCGATAACCGATAAGCCAAAACTGTTAAGAGTAAATAACCGCCCAATCCACGCTATAAGCAGCCCTAAGGAGACCTAAGGTAGTCCTGCTAGCGTTCGCAGGCCCTGGCGTCCCCTTCTATGCTCCTACATTTATTATTTTTACTTCCCTTCAGAAATAGTTGTATCTTCTTTTAAACAAATATTTGTAGCAAATGTTAGTGTTCGTGGATTGTGACACCGAATTTTGGATAGTAATAATAATAGTAACAGTATTGGTAATCGTATATAAACAAAGAGGTTATTTACTTATTTCCGCACTTATTTTTATTGGTTTTAGCTTGTTTATTATTAATCACTAAATGTAAAGGATTTGACTAATTAAAACTCTAACGTTGGCTTTCCTATCAAGTGTAATATTAGGCGCCATCACAGTCACGATGGCGGGGATTCCGGGTCGTGACATTCAATTTTCCAAATTTTCTTTTATTTAAATAGTTAAAAGGAAATATAAAAGAGAAAATAGAGAAAGAAAAATATTAAAAAGACAATATTGGCCACCATCTTCCTAGGTTTTCAACTCCACATTAAGGGGTAATTTCGATATTAAACTGAAAATTATAGAACTGGGCAAAATTCCCTCTCTTTTTTCCCCTTGTTACAAATGGTACAGTTAGTTCCCTCTCTCAAAAATCTTTTAGCAGGGCTTGATCCTCTCATCTTCTCTACGGAGCCAATGGGGCGCAATCCGAAAATCAACGGTTCGTAAAGCACCCCTTGTGGTTTGTTTACTTCTACAAATGTATTTGGAGTTTGTTTATCATAAGTTGTTTTAATAGTACTTTTGAGCAACTTTAACTATGAATTGATTGCCGGACCAATATTAACAAAGATTACTGGACCGATAATGGTGACAATTTCTTATAAGTTACAACACATATCTCTTGTCACTCTTATCTTGTAACAGACCAACTTCTTTCTATCCTTGTGCACAACTATCTTTTATTTCAGAAAACAAGCTTGTCGAGTAATCATCATTTTACATTAAGTATAAGTATTACATTAAACTTTGGCTAGCAGTTCCGCCTTTGTCTTTTTGGAGCCTTATGTAACGTATCTAAACGCGTCTTGTCATTATAAAAGCTATTCGATGACTAGTCAGAGTAAGTGCTACAGATCATATTAAGAACTAACTTTGTCATATCACACATGACCTGTTTGGCTCAAAGAAGCATGGTGATTCTGTATCAATTCATGTAATGGATATGTTTATAGTATTTTACCCTGTGAGTTCTAGTTTAGTACTTTTCATTTGCACAAGGTAGAAAATGGAAGTTCTTTTTTTTTTTTTTGCAACTTCTGCTAGTTCTAGGTTTTTGATATTGTATGCCCTGCTCTTCAGTTTTGGTTTATATAGCTGAATTTAATAATAAGAAAGCATGTATTTAATTACAAGCAACTAAACTTTTATGATTCTTATTTTATCGGTTAACAATTTTCTTCGTTTGTACCTTATATTCAATTTAATTATAATGTCATGGTGATGTAAATCCATCGAGGGATACATCCTCTACCAGTGCAAAGGTTTTAGTATTGATGGACTGTTTTTATATCATTGAGGAGTAAGTTATACTTCTTACCTCATTTCTTGGCTAGGGATTTTTTTCCAGAGAAACTTAATATTTATATAACATGCTTCTTAATATAGGAAGCTGCACCAATTGAAGAACATTTGCAGCTTTGCATATCAGTTGGATTGAAGCAAAGAAGTGGTAGCCTTGAGAACAATAAACATGGTTGGCTCAATGACAACTGCTATATTACTCAAGTAGGTATAAACCTGAGATACAACTTTAAACTCACAGCTTACATAAATTGATGGTTTTAGTTTTAAATTGATTGGTTATGTATTTTCTTAATCCTAGGAC
Source organism: Nicotiana sylvestris (assembly GCF_000393655.2). Taxonomy (NCBI): domain Eukaryota; kingdom Viridiplantae; phylum Streptophyta; class Magnoliopsida; order Solanales; family Solanaceae; genus Nicotiana; species Nicotiana sylvestris. The sequence continues at coordinate 10,059,969 of NC_091059.1, forward strand.
TATTGTTTATAGAAATATCAGTGCAATAATATACATAAATAGTAAGGGTCCTTGGCATTCTTATTGTAAGAGGTGATTCTCTTGCAGTTTTTACTTGATATGATACTAGTGGAATTCATGCCTTAAAATTTTTGAATAAGTACCTAAGAAATGAGATGAAGTAAGCTGATAGTATATAAATTTTATTTTTTCGGTTCAAGTTTTGGCACTTTCTTGTTGCTTCTTTTGCTTGAAATTAGCTCCAGAAGATTATGGGCGCTGGCTTGGTTTATTTAACTAATTATTAGTTTATATTTTATAGTTCATTCCCTCTACTTCAGTTTCCAGTGTTGTTATTAGCTTTTAGCTGGTGCAAGGTTAACTTCTGTGAATCATTGGGCTGGATTACAACTCATACTTTATTTGTTTAATGCTAGAAAGCTTATAGAGGCTGACTTATACTTTAATAGTTATGTAGGTGATTTTTTTCATGAATATATGGCTAGATTTTATGCTGCCAAGTAGAAATGTTTTGGAGGTAAGTTTTATGATGATATACGAGGAAATAACTTTGTACTTTAGTTCTTATTCATGTGAGAATATCCACTAACTTTTGTTCAATGCTATTAGACCAAGTGACAGATTTATTTGTAAGAAGATTTTTAGCTTTCTTTTATGTATGTAACTAGATTTGTCCTTTTAGCCTGTCAAAATGCTAGTTGTTTACAAGTTTTTCATCTACTTTTGTTTTATTGTTTTAGCATAGTGGTGTGGAGATCGAGTGTGTTTCACCCATGGATGTAAAAGTATCATTAAGTGACAGCAATACAAATCACCAAGTGTTTTATATTTATTTGTTGAGGAACTACTCTAGTCTGTAGATTGTGTAGTGTTTAAGTAATAATTTAGTTTGTAATGTTTGTTACTATAGATATTTGTAATGGAATTTGAGTTACTAATTTAGTAAACAATTATTTATTGAATCCTAGAATTAAAATTTTTAAGTAGGTATTGTGGCAGTTTATAACTGCCACTGTTTAATTTTTTTTTAAAGATTGAGATCAAATTGTGGGGGTTATAAACCCCCATAAATTAATTTTTTTAAACGTTAAGATCATATTATGGGGGTTAAAAATTGTCGCTAATTGCTTTTTAAAACTGCCACAAATTAATATTTATTTTGTGGCGGTCGTCGAGGAGGTTTTAAAAAACTGTCGCAAAAATGCTTGTGGCGATCATAAATGTGGCATTTTTTCAAACCGCCACAATTCATTTTGTGGGGGTCGAAAACTGCCACTAATCGACCAAAAAACCCCCATAAAATGAGCCTTTTTTTGTAGTGACGCTGCGCCGCACTTTGTGGCGCGGTAGTGTAATTTTCTCAGAGTGAAATTATTTCATTCTCTTTTGACATCCAGACTTGGTACATGACCTTCGAACACATCCTGGCTTAATATATTGGGCCTTTACTCAAATTTCAAAGCTCCAAATCACTTGAATTCATTCCAAAACACCTACATAGATCGGAATCACTCCTACAAGGCATAAAACACATATTTAGTGCAAAACACTAGCGATTAAAGTTCTAACTCAATTAAAATACAGTAAATTAGATTATAATAAGCGGCTAAAATTGAGTCATCATTGCTGCCGCACAACAATGCATTGGTGTCACGCCCCAAACTCGGGGAGGCGTGGCTGGCACCCGGTGCCGCCCTGGCCCGAGCGAACCATTCTGCAACTTTTTTATTTTCTTTGTAGCTATCATGGGCCAACCTGGCCACAACTCATAATATATAACTATAAGTGGACAATACTGTATCATTGAATCATTTTTCTTAAAATATGAATACATATGGGTCGTCAAGGCCTCTGACATACTATACAAAATGAACCTCTGTCTACAAAGCCTTTAAGATTATTTGACATCAAATGGGACAGGGTACCGGCCTACCCATAAGTCTGTAGCAAAAACTCTGACCTGATGACTCATAGACTCGGGTACACTCCGAATGAGGTGGAGTCTTACCGATTCTTTGCTGAATACCAATCTCGTCTACTATGAGGGCTCGTCAAACTGATTATCTATACATGCAGACATGGATTCAGCGTCCCCAACAAAGTTTGTCAGTACGAATAATGTACTGAGTATGTAAGGCGTGTAAATAAATATATAAAGAGCATAGAAAAAACATGGAGTAAATGACTCAACTTGTAAGTCTGAATAACTCTGTAAATCATGAAATACTTATAGTGTCATGCATATGCGTATGAATGTCATATAATGCATAGGTCTGTACGTACATAACATCATCAAGCCTCTGAGGGCATCCCATCATATCATCTCGGCCACTGTGGGCAAATTATCAACGTATACCAGCTGATCAGATGGTGGTGCGTATATAACGCCGTAACCTTTTCCCATATATATATACATACATACATACATATATACATACATACATACATATATATATATATATATATATATATATATATATATATATATAACGCCGTCTGAGTCATATTTCAGTCACTGTGGGCAACATCATTATCGTATACCAGCTGATCAGGTGGTTGTGCGTATATAACACTGTAACCTTTTCCCATATTCCATATACATATATATATACATATGTACGCGTATATAACGTCGTCTGAGTTATGGGTAAATGCACATATAAACAAATACAATACATGAGAAGTACGCTAATAAAATCTTTCGGAATATTATAAGTCCATTAAATGTGTATCCGCGTAAGAGATTAGCCCCGCTTAATCACATATCACTTGCATGTATCAAATTCCAAGTTCTAGATACTAAGAATGAATGATACAAGCAATCAAATAAAGAAAAAACTAGAAAATGGATTCTGCAAAGTGTTGTACCACCCAAGAAAAAGCACCTTCTCACTTCAAGGCTCATAAAGACTTATAATACTAAGAGGTCGTTTGGCACAGTGTGTTAGAGAAAATAATGCATGCATTAATTTTGTGTATTAGTATTACTTTGTTTGGTACACTTTTTCAACTTATGTATAACTAATATAAGTATTAGTTATACATTATATTTGGTATTATCTTATGTATAGCTAATGCATAAAAAACCATGACATTAGCTATACAAAGGCTATTAATGCATGCATTAGCATGGTTAAAGACAAAATTATTCTTAAAGTTCCTTAAGTTAAAGAATATGGAGGACATTTTTGTAAACAATTAAATTTCTTAAAAATTATGCAATGAATTTTAATTTTTAATACATCACACCAAACAATGCATAAGAAATAATCTCTGTATAACTAACCCATACATTACAAACCCCTACATTACTAATGCACCTTATTTAGCATTATTCTTATAGGTTTTACCAAACGACCCGAAAGCTCTAAGTAATTGAGTCCTTCTGGTGGCCCACCATCCAATATGTCTAGAATCAGGAGATTTTAGCATGTTCACAAGTAGGTGATAGATAGAGAGGATACAACAGGATAGCAACTTCAATCACAATATTGAAGGGAATCATTGTCTTTCCCAATTTTAAATCGCCAACAAGGACACATGTCCTTTACAGAACCTAAATATTTAGACATAGAAAGTTCCTACACTTCAGTTTTAGAATGTCACTTTAGTGCTCAAGCAAATTAAATTATGTTATCCATGAGAATTAAGCCCTTTGAATTGTTATTATGTAATGACTACTTGACCTTTAAATTATAACAATAATAACATTAATGATGATGACAGAAGTATCTTTTACATTAGGAAGTCAAAGACTTCCGCACCTTCATTAAAGTATAACTAATACCAGCAAATCGTACTATCTCATTGATGAACAGTTCCTCTTGGATGCTTAAATATGGACAGAACCAATCATTTAGTTTAAATTTTAGAAAAGCATGATGTGTTAAATGAACACATTGTTAAGTAAACTAAGAACTTTGAAAGTATTAGAAAGATCAATGAAATTGTTTCAGTTAGCATGGCTCTACCTTTTTTTTGTTTTGTTCTTGGATAGGTCATTTCAGATTTTTTTTTCTTGGGATAAGGTTCATGAGAGTAATCTTTCTAGATTAATACCCTTCTGACTTCTCATCGGGAAAAAAACCTTACCATCTAATTTGATTTGTAGCAGCATAACAAGAAGCCTACATAAATATTACACCACCCAACCACACACAAGGAGGTAGACAGACCCAACTTTAACCTGGTCTCCACATATGTTGATACTGATACTCTCAGCAATCTCTTCTCTAGGATTTCTTTGAACAATGAATTCTCCATGTCATTTTCTATTGCATATTATATCCACGATCAGCGGCAAACATTTCAATAGGTTAACTAAAACAATTGGTTGTAGATTTTTTTTTCTTTTTTTTTTTAAGTGTAAAACGAAGCAAAGCTTTATTTTAAAAGTTACTGCTGATAATGAGCTCCTTCCAGTTCCAGTCATTACAACATATATCTACAATAATTTAAAACAGCAGGGGGAGATATCACGACCCTAAACCCGGATCCGGTCGTGATGGTACCTCTCGTAAAGACAAGGTCAGCCGACACTTCCCCAACCCAGACCCGATCGTGATGACGTCTCTCGTGAAGACAAGGCCAGTCGACACTTCCCCATTTCAGTTTTAAACAATTAAAAATAAGAATTAAGTGTAAAACGTAATAAATAATCCAAAAGTAAGCCGTTAACAGAACAATTTGCGGAAAATAAACTCAACACAGCCCGATACCGGGGTGTCACTAGTCACGAGCATCTACCAATTCTAACACAAGTCTGAAAAGTCTATAAAGCTATTACGAAGCCACTAATAAGGGCAAAGAAATGAGATAGGGGAGGGGGGGGGAACACGGGACTACGGACGCCAAGCAGCTACCTCGTAAACTCCGAAGTCTGCGGGGAGCTCTCAACTCTCGCTAGCAGGATCAGCAACGCCTGAATCTGCACACGTGGTGCAGGGAGTAAAGTGAGTACTCCAACTCAGTGAGTAATAATCATAAATAAAGACCGAAAGCAAGAAATCATGTAAGGCACATTACAGGCTATAATGAAGCAGTAAAAAGCCAGTAAAATAGTGAATCAGTAAAGATATGTAAAAATCACTTCAGTTTAGTTTAAACTTCATAAAAGGCCTTTTTAACAATTAAGCAGGTAAATGACAGGCAATAAGGAAGATAAACACATAAAGGTTCGCCCCTCGGGCACAATGTCAACAAATCAGCCCATCGGGCAATATCTCAGAACAATACCAGCCCCTCGGGCTATATCTCACATCACAATGGGTACCCGCGCTCATTGGGGGTGTGCAGACTCCTGGAGGGGCCCCTTACGGCCCAGGCGCAAAATCAAGTCATCTTGTGGCATCATCACTAGGCTCTCGGCCTCATATCAACAAGCCACCTCGTGGCGGACAAATCTCAGGCCCTCGGCCTCATAATCATAATCAGTGTTTTCTCACAACATAGGCCCTCGGCCTTACTCAGTCAGAATCTCACAACCACTCGGGCAACAGTAAAACATAGTGCTCAGCCCAAAATATCATTTAAGTGTTAAAGTATAGTAAACATGGCTGAGTCATAAAAATAGTAGAATATAGCATGACTCAGTTCAAGTATAAAGTCAAAATAGTGAGGAAATGTCAATAAAAATCCCCTAAAGGTTCAAATAGTTGGCACGAAGTCCAAATATGGCATTCAACCCAAAACATGATGATAACAAATAGTTTTCAGTCAAATACGCGGTAAAACAGACATTTGGGATGGACTAAGTCATAATCCCCAACAGTGCACGACCCCACGCTCGTCATCTAGCATGTGCGTCACCTCAATATAGCACAACGATGTGCAATCCAGGGTTTCATACCCTCAGGACATCATTTACAATTATTACTCACCTCAATCCGGTCAAATCTCTAGCCCGCGACGCCTTTGCCCCTCGAATTGGCCTCCACTCGCGTCGAATCTATCCAAAATCAAAATCACGGCGTCAAAATATGCTAAGGGAATGAAGCCCAAGCGAAAATTATTAATTTACAACTTAAATCCCGAAATTACCAAAACCCGACCCCCGGGGCCACGTCTTGGAATTCGATAAAATTCACATAAATGGATTCCTTATCTCCCCACGAGTTCATACATATCAAAAGTACCAAAATTCGACCACAAATGGTCCCTCAAATCCTCAAGTCTAGTTCTCCAATACCAAGTCCTAGTTTTCCCAATTTTAACCATTAATTTCCATTAATAATAGCTCTAATCCATGAAATAATACCATAGAAACGAGCTTAGGTCCAAAATCCTTACCTCAATGAAGTTCCCTTGAAATCCTTCTTCAAAATCGTCCAAAAAGCTCCAAAGCCGACTTAGAAATGGTGGAATAGCTCAAAAATCACGAAGGAAACAATTTATATGTTCTGGCCCAGGGATTTCGCATCTACGGCCCAATTCCCGCTTCTGCGGTACCGCATTTACGGTCAACAAACCGCTTCTGCAGTTTTCACTTGAGTTACCAATATCGCATCTGCGATGCACCAGCCGCACCTGCGCCATCGCAGGTGCAGTTCACCAACCGCTTCTGCAGTCACAGCCTTTCCAGCCTATCTCTGCTTCTGCGACTAATCGTCCGCATATGCGACGTCGCACTTGCGGTCCCCAATCGGCAGGTGCAGAAACAACAGAAGCAGCAAATCTGCAGCTTCACCAAAATTCCAAGCTTCTCCGTCGACCATCCAAAATTACCCCAGGACCTCAACAAAAAACACAAACATACCCCATAACATTATTCAAACTTATACCAACCTTCAAAACACCTCAAACAACATCGAATCAACCAAAACACATCGGATTCAAGCCTAAGTTTTCAAATCTTTTGAATTCCGCTTTTGATAAAAAACCCAACCAAACCACGTTCGAATGAACTGAAATTTTGCACACACATTCCAAATGACACAACGGAACTACCGCAGCTCTCTGAATTCCATTCCGACCCCTATATCAAAATTTCACCTATCAACCGGAAAACTCCAAAAATTCAATTTCGCCAATTCAAGCCTAAATCTATTCCGGACCTCCAAAACACATTCCGATCACGCTCCTAAGTCCCTAATCACCTCCCGAAGCTATCCGAATCATCAGAACTCACATCCGAACCCTCTAAAACCTAAATCAACATCCGGTTGACTTTTCCAACTTAAACTTCCTCAAAAGAGACTAAGTGTCTCAAACCTTACCAAATCCTTTCCGAACCCGAGCCAACTACCCGATCACATATAGAACCGATAAACAAAGCAATAAGAAGCAAAAATAGGGGAAACAGAGCGGTAACTCATGAGACGACTGGCTGGATCATCACATCCTCCCCAATTTAAACAAACGTTCGTCCTCGAACGAGTCAAGAAACATACCTGAAGCCTCAAATAGGTGAGGATATCTGCTCCGCATCTCCCACTCGGTCTCCTAGGTAGCCTCCTCCATGGGCCGATATCTCCACTGCACTTTCACTGAAGCTATATCTTTTGATCTCAATTTTTGAACCTACCGCTCCAAAATAGCTACTGGCTCCACATCATAGGTCAAATCATCATCCAACTAAACCGTGCTGAAATCCAAAACATGAGACAGATCGCCAATATACTTTCGAAGCATAGAAACATGAAATACCGGATGCACACTCGACAAGTTGGGGGGAAAAGCAAGCTCATAAGCCACCTACCCAATCCTCCGAAGCACCTCAAAAGGTCCAATGAACCGAGGACTCAATTTACCCTTCTTCACAAACCTCATAACACCCTTCATGAGTGAAACCTTCAACAGAACCTTCTCACTAACCATGGAGGACACATCCCGAAACTTTCGGTCGGCATAACTCTTTTGCCTTGACTGCCTGTACGAAGCCTCTCCTGAATTACCTTCACCTTTTCTAAAGTATCCTACACCAAGTCTGTCCCCAATAGCCTAGCCTCACCCGGTTCAAACCAACCAACTAAATATCTATACCGCCTCCCATACAAAGCCTCATATGGAGCCATCTGAATACTGAACTGGTAGCTGTTGTTATAAGCAAACTCTGCAAGCGGTAAAAGCTGATCCCATGACCCTCCGAAATCAATGACACAAGCACGCAACATGTCCTCCAATATCTGAATAGTACGCTCGAACTGCTCGTCCATTTGAGGGTGAAAAGTTGTGCTCAACTCAAGCTGAGTACCCAACTCTCGCTGTACAGACCTCCAAAACTGCAAAGTAAACTAAGTGCCCCTATCTGAAATGATGAAAACTGGGACACCATGCAAACGAACAATCTCCCGAATATAGATCTGAGCCAACTGCTTCGAAGAATAGGTAGTACACACAAGAATGAAGTGCGCGAACTTGGTCAGCCGATCCACAATCAACCGAATAGCATCGAACATTTTCAAAGTCCGTGGGAGTCCAACTACAAAGTCCATGGTGATCTGCTCCCACTTCCACTCTGGAATATCCATCCACTGAAGCAAGTCACTCGGTCTCTGATGTTCATATTTCACCTGCTGACAATTGAAACACCGAGCCACAAATCCCACAATGTCTTTCTTCATTCTTCTCCACCAAAAATGCTGCCTTAAATCTTGATACATCTTCGCGGCACCCGGATGAATGGAATACCGCGAACTATGGGCCTCCTCCAGAATCAACTCCTGAAGCCCATCCACATTGGGCACACAAATCCGGCCCTACATCCTCAGCACCCCATCATCACCAATGGTCACATATCTGGCATCATCATGCTGAACTTTATCCTTAAGGATAAGCAAATGCGGATCATCATACTAGCGCTCTCTGATGCGATCATATAGGGAAGACCGAGAAACCATACAAGCCAATACCCGACTGGGCTCCGAAATATCTAACCTCACGAACTAATTGGACAAGGCCTGAACATCAACTGCAAGAGGTCTCTCCCCAACTGGAATCTATGCCAAACTCCCCATACTCACTGCCTTTCGGCTCAAGGAATCGGCCACCACATTGGCCTTCCCAGGATTGTACAATATAGTGATATCATAATCCTTTAGCAACTCCAACCACCTCCGCTGCCTCAAATTGAGATCCTTCTTCTTGAACAAGTGCTGGAGGCTACGATGATCAGTAAACACCTCACAAGACACACTATACAAGTAATGCCTCCAAATCTTCAACGCATGAACAATGGCAGTCAACTCCAAATCATGAACGGGGTAGTTCTTCTCATGAGGCTTTAACTGACGAGAATCATAAGTAATAACTCTACCATCTTACATCGATACACAACCAATACTAACTCTCGAAGCATCACAATACACGGTATATGAACTTGAAGCTGATGGCAAAACTAAAACTGGAGCCGTAGTCAAGGCTGCCTTGAGCTTCTGAAAGCTCTCTTCACACTCATCTGACCATACAAGTGAAGCGCCTTTCTGAGTCAACTTGGTCAAGGGAGATGCAATGGATGAGAATCCCTAAACAAATCGCCGATAATAGCCCGCCAAACCAAGAAAACTGTGAATCTCTATGGCTGAGAATGGTCTGGGCCAACTCTAAACTACCTCTATCTTCTTCGGATCAACCTGAATACCCTCACTGGACACCACGTGCCCCAAGAAAGCCACTGAACTAAGCCAAAACTCACACTTGGAGAATTTTGCATAAAGCTTCTCCTCCCTCAATCTCTACAACAAAACTCTCAAATGCTCCGCGTTCTCCTCCTGACTACGCGAATACACCAGAATATCATCAATGAAGACTATGACAAACAAGTCGAGATAAGGCCGGAACACGCTGTTCATCAAATGCATGAACGCTGCTGGGGTATTGGTCAGCCCAAAAGACATCACCAAGAACTCATAATGACCATATCGGGTCCTGAAAGTTGTCTTTAGGATATCCGAGTCCATGATTTTCAACTGGTGGTAACTTGAACGGAGATCAATCTTGGAGAACACTCTCGCTCTTTGAAGCTGGTCGAATAAATCATTAATGCGAGGCAAAGGATACTTGTTCTTAAATGTTACTTTATTCAATTGCCTATAATCAATGCACATCCTCATAGTGCCATCCTTCTTCTTCACAAATAGAACCGATGCACCGCAAGGTGACACACTAGGCCGAATGAACTCCTTATCAAGGAGTTTCTGAAGCTGCTCCTTTAACTCCTTCAACTCCGCTGGTGCCATACTATACGGCATAATAGAAATAGGTTGAGTGCCTGGCACCAGGTCAATACCAAAATCAATATCCCTGTTCGGTGGCATGCCCGGCAGGTCTGCAGGAATCACATCGGAAAAATCCCTCACAATTGGAACAGAATCAATACTGGGAGTCTTTGCACCAACATCCCTCACAAATGCTAGATACGAAAGACAACCCTTCCCAACCATATGCTGGGCTTTCAAGAATGAGATCACTCTACTGGGACCATAATCAGTCAAACCTCGCCACTCAATCTGTGGCACACCCGGTAGAGCCAATGTCACTGTCTTGGCATTACAGTCCAGAATAGCACGACATGGAGATAGCCAATCCATGCCCAAAATGACATCAAAATCCACCATACACAATAATAAAAGATTCACTCGGGCCTCCAGACCCCCAATAGTCACCACACATGACCGGTATACACGGTCTACAATAACAGTATTGGGCACCGGGGTAGATACATGCATAGGTGAAATAAGAGACTCACCGAGCGTACCTAAATAATGAGCAAGGTATGATGACACATAAGAAAAGGTGGAACCGGGATTAAATAATACAGAGGCATCTCTGTGGAAAATTGAAACAATACCTGTAATAACAACATTGGAAGCAATAGCATTGGGTCTAGCTGGAAGTGCATAGAAACGAACCTGACCGCCACCAGATTGACCTCCCCCTATGGGGCGACCCCTAGCTGACTGACCTCCACCCCTAGCTGACTAGGTGGGTGATGATGAAGTAATTGGCCTAAAGCTGATGACTGACCCCTCTATTGAGATGGACCCACAAGACGACGAGGATACTGCCTCCACATATTACCCATCTCTCCACACTCATAACAACTCCTAGGAGATGGAGAAGGGGACTGAAGGGAACCCCTCGCACCGGAGTGACTAGCAAATGCACCTGGCATAGAAGAGCCCTGAACTGATGGAGCACGGGACCAAATCTAAGCTAGAAGGGCACTAAGTGATGACTGGCCCTGATGAGAACTGTGAGAACCATGACCCGATGACGCCCCATGGTAACCTAGGCAAGCTGGTTGAGCATGCCTGAATGGACGGCCTCTACCGTGCTGAAACTGATTTCTCGAAGGAGCACCACTATAACTACTAGATCCTCGAGGCCTCTTGGCCTCTCTCTCCTCTCGCTCCTGGCGACGAACAGACTCAACCTCCCGAGCAATGTCTACAACCTCCTCAAAGGTAGCACCAATCACCCTCTCCCTGGTCATGAGAATATGAAGCTGATAAGTGAGGCCATCAACAAACCTCCTAATCCTTTCTCTATCTGTCGGAACCAACCAAATAGCATGATGAGCTAACTCGGAGAACCTCATCTCATACTGCATCACAATCATCTCTCCCTGACGCAACCACTCAAACTGCCTGCGTAGCTCCTCTCTACGAGACTGCGGTACATATTTCTCTAGAAAGAGAACAGAGAACTGCTACCAGGTAAGGGGTGATGCACCAACATGCCTAAGCCTCTCAAAAGTTTCCCACCAAGTGAAGGCAGCTCCCGAAAACTGATAAGTAGTGAAAACGACTCCGCTAGTCTCTAGAATACCCGTTGTACGAAGCATCCTCTAACACTTATCCAAAAAACCTTGGGTATCCTCACCCTCTGCACCACTAAAGTTCAGAGGCTGAAGCCTACCAAACCTCTCCAACCTACGTTGCTCGTCCTCTAGCATGACAGGAACTACATAGTCCTGAGAAGCTGCAACCGGCTGGGCTGGATGCGCCCCCGGTGTATGAAGTCCCTACACGACCTGCTAAGGTGTGCGAGCGGGGAGAGTTTGATTGCCTCCACCGGCTTGAGAAGTAGTTGCGGCTGTAGTGACTGAAACCGTCTAAGCTAGGCCTCCTAAAGACCCGGAATCACAATGGGCACAGCTGGTGCCTAAGATGGTGCTACTGGAACATCCACAACTGGGACCTAATCCTGAACTGGGGCGTCTGGTGGATCTGCAGGTGCTGCCCTAGCTGATGTGTAGGCCACACCTCTGCCCCTACCGCGACCACGACCGCATCCTCGGCCTCTAGTGGCCACAGGTGGTGGCACTGGTGGTCGTCCATCCTGACCAGTAGCGTGTGTCCTCACCATCTGTGAGAGAATATAATAACCGAAGTTTAGTACTCGGATCAACAAATTTGCACAATAAGAATTTCAAGAATATGAAGTTTTCCTAAAGGTTATGCAGCCCCTCGAGGATAAATACAGACATCTCTATACCAATCTGCGAGACTCTACTAAACATGCTTATGACTTATGAGACCTATGTAACCTAGGCTCTGATACCAACTTGTCACGACCCTAAACCCGGACCCGGTCGTGATGACGCCTCTTGTGAAGACAAGGCCAACCGACACTTCCCCAACCCGGATCCGGTTGTGATGGCACCTCTCGTGAAGACAAGGCCAGCTGACACTTCCCCATTTCAGTTTTAAACAATTAACAATAAGAATGAAGTCTAAAACGTAATAAATAATCCAAAAGTAAGTAGTTAACAGAACAATTTGCAGAAAATAAACCCAACACAGCCCGATACCGAGGTGTCACTAGTCACGAGCATCTATCAATTCTAACACAAGTCTGAAAAGTCTTCAAAGCTATTATGAAGCCACTAATAAGGGAAAATAAATGAGATAAAGGGGGAAGAAATACGGGACTGTGGACGCCAAGCAGCTACCTCGTGAACTCCGAAGTCTGTCGGGAGCTCTCAACACTTGCTAGCAGGATCAGCAACGCCTGAATTTGCACACGGGGTGCAGGGAGTAAAGTAAGTACTCCAACTCAGTAAGTAATAATCATAAATAAAGACTGAAATTAAGAAATCACGTAAGGCACATTACAGGCTATAATGAAGCAATAAAAAGCCAGTAAAACAGTGAATCAGTAAAGATATGTAAAAATCACTTCAGTTCAGTTTAAACTTCATAAAAGGCCTTTTTAACAATTAAGCAGGTAAATGACAAGCAATAAGGAAGATAAGCACATACAAGTTTTCCCCTCGGGCACAATGTCAACAAATCCGCCCCTCGGGAAATATCTCAGAAAAATACCAGCCCCTCGGGCTATATATCACATCACAATGGGTACTCGCGCTCACTAGGGGTGTGCAGACTCAAGCCATCTTATGGCATCATCACTAGGCTTTCGACCTCATATCAACAAGCCACCTCGTGGCATACAAATCTCAGGCCCTCGATCTCATAATCATAATCAGTGTTTCCTCACAACAAAGGCCCTCGACCTTACTCAATCAGAATCTCACAGCTACTCGGGCAACAGTAAAACATAGTGCTCAGCCCTAAATATCATTTAAAATATCATTTAAGTGTTAAAGCAGAGTAAATATGGTTGAGTCATGAAAAATAATAGAAAATAGCAGAACTTAGTTCAAGTATAAAGTCAAAACAGTGAGGAACTATCAATAAAAATCCCCTAAGGGTTCAAATAGTTGGCACGAAGCCCAAATATGGCATTCAGCCTAAAACATGATGATAGAAAATAGTTTTCAGTCAAATACGCGGTAAAACAATCATCCGGGATGGACTAAGTCACAATCCCCAATAGTGAACAACCCCAACCTCATCATCTAGCGTGTGCGCCACCTCAATATAGCACAACGATGTGCAATCCGGGGTTTCATACCCTCAGGACATCATTTACAATCATTACTCACCACAATCCGGTCAAATCTCTAGCCCTCGATGCCTTTGCCCCTCGAATCGGCCTCCACTCATGTCGAATCTATCCAAAATCAGAATCACGGCGTCAAAATATGCTAAGGGAACGAAACCCAAGCGAAAATAATCAATTTACAGCTTAAATCCTGAAATTACCAAAACCTGACCCCTAGAGCCACGTCTCGGAATTTGATAAAATTCACATCAATGGAATCCTTATCTCCCCACGAGTTCATACATATCAAAAGTACCAAATTCCGACCACAAATGGTCCCTCAAATCCTCAAGTCTAGGTTTTCAATACCAAGCCCTAATTTTTCCAATTTTAACCCTTAATTTCCATTAATTATAACTCTAATCCATGAAATAATACCATAGGAACGAGTTTTTGGTCCAAAATCCTTACCTCAATAAAGTTCCCTTGAAATCCTTCTTCAAAATCGTCCAAAAAGCTCCAAAGTCGACTTAGAAATGGTGGAATAGCTCAAAAATCGCAAAGGAAACCATTTATATGTTCTGGCCCAGGGATTTCGCATCAACGGCCCAATTTCTGCTTCTGCGTTACCGCATTTGCGGTCAACAAACCGCTTCTGCGGTGTTCACTTAAGTTACTAATATCGTAACTACGATGCACCAGCCGCACCTGCGCCATCGTAGGTGCGGTTCACCAACTGCTTCTGCGGTCACAACCCTTCCAACCTATCTCCGCTTCTACGACCAATTAATCATCCGCAGGTGCGGAAACAACAGAAGCAGCAAATCTACAGCTTCACCAAAGTTTCAAGCTTCTCCGTCAACCATCCGAAATCACCTCGAGGCCCCCGGGACCTCAACCAAAAACACAAACATCCCCCATAACCTTATTCAAACTTATACCAACCTTCAAAACACCTAAAAAAATATCGAATCAACCAAAACACATCTGATTCAAGCCTAAGTTTCCAAAATCTTCCGAATTCCGCTTTTGATAAAAAAACCCAACCAAACCATATCTGAATGACCTGAAATTTTACACTCACATCCCAAATGATACAACGGAACTACCGCAACTCTCGAAATTCCATTCTGACTCCTATATCAAAATCTCACCTATCAACCAGAAAACGCCAAAAATTCAATTTCCCCAATTCAAGCCTAAATCTATTTCGGATCTCCAAAACACATTCTGATCACGCTCCTAAGTTCAAAATCACCTCCCGAAGCTATCTGAACCACGGAACTCACATCCAAGCCCTCTAACACTTAAGTCAACATCCGGTTGACTTTTCCAACTTAAGCTTTCTCAAAAGAGATTAAATGTCTCAAACCTTACCAAATCCTTTCCGAACCCGAGCCAACTAATCCGATCACATATAGAACCGATAGACAAAGCAATAAAAAACAGAACTGGCGAAAACGGAGCGGTAACTCATGAGACGACTGGCTGGGTCGTCACAGGGGAATGAAACCTTAAGCATGCAGTGAGATGAAGCATACAACTCTTTTTGTATGTTGTCAGCTTGATGATAAGTAGAATAATCCATAACTAGATTAACAAACCTTTAATGACAATTGTGTTGAAGTGACGAAGGGCGCAGTCATTTTTCTCCAACTTCTTCCATAATTGCAAGTAAAAAGTGTGATACAGTTGAAGGAATTTTAGGTCTTCACACAAAATGTCATTTAACAGTTGCATAATACCATAATCTGCCAGATAATCCATAAGTTTTATGAGTCATAAAGCTTGGGGTGGCTTGTTGCCACATGGGGTGGGGTATTTTATTCTTTATCTACTTATTAGGTAATTAGGTAGTGTCCCATTATCCAGTAATTTATCAATTACCCGCATAACTAAAAATTATCTTAATTTATTTAAAATACTACTCACTTTTAATACACTTTATACCCTACTATCATGGTCATGAGGTACCATATAAAATTAATACATACACTATTATTTTATTAAAATATACATGTAAAAATACATATATTTTCTACACTTATAATTTTCCTAATCTCATATAAAGAGTAAAAATATCAATACGCCTAATTCTTAAAATGGTAAAAAGATAACCTCCTCTTGTAAAAAGAAAAATGCTTGTGTCCACATTAAGAAGTTACTATTTCCGGAAAAAGAGATTGTATCCACAAAAGTACTAGATTATTATAACTTGAATAGTTGAACAACTCCACTAATAATGTAATACGGGACCTATACTTATACTCTTATGGATATAACTTGCTTGTAATAAACATTTTCAGTAAAAAAAAAGTCAACAGAAACGATATCAACCACTTTTTTTAATAAATAAACCAGATGAATTTGAAGTCATAGGTCTGTTACTTTATTTTTTTGTAATCATATCATATAGCTTATTTCTTTACAAAAATAATCTACTCAAAATGCCATATATATATATATATATATATATATATATATATAACGGTATCAAGGTTATTAAACTTACGGGATGTAACAATTGGTAATCTCTCTAAATGTATTAGATTTTACAATTACACGTATTCTGGTGGATCGATGAAGTTCGGCCAATATTATACAACGGAAAGTATTGGAGCAAGCCAAGCTCACCAGAAGCATCATTCTAACCACAAAACTCTTCGCCGGGTTTAACCTAGCAAGCATGACAACCCGAGGAGAGATCCTGTTGCCAACAATTGTCAAAGGGGTGATGAAGACGACCCTTTTCGAGGTGGCGGATGGCGATATGGGCTAAAATATTATCCTGGGAAGATCATGGTTGCACGAGATGAAGGTTGTGCTGTCAATATATCACTATTTGCTAAAGTTCCCAACTCTCGAGGGAATTAAACAAATAAGATGTGACCAACTGGTAGCAAGGGACGTGAATGCAATTTTGGTCTCCAGTAGCAGAGGGAAAGAACATGCGGCATAGCAATTACAGGAGCCGGCGCATGCTCCCGAGTCAAGCGAAGCCAACTAGAGGGAAGAGGCATCAGAATCTTATCATGTGCCAAGGTATTTCAAGTTACCAGAATATACGGATGAAACAAAATCTACAGCGGAAGAGCTTGAACAAGTCGCATTATTCAAAAAATTCTTGGAGAGAAAATTCCACTTAGGGACATGACTGCACCCCGAACTAAGGTTTGGATTTATTGAATTTCTTAAATTTAACGTCGATTGTTTTGCGTGGTCGCATGCAGACATAACAGTTATCCCACCAGAAATGGCCGTACACAAGCTGAGCTTGGATCCCAGCATCCCTCCGGTAAGATAGAAAAAATGGCCTAATGTTGAGGCTAGAAACAAATTCGTCAAAGAAGAGGTAACTCGCCTACTTGATATCAGTTCAATACGAGAGGTAAAGTATCCGGATTGGCTAGCTAACATAGTAGTAGTTCCAAAGAAAAATAATAAGTTTTGCATGTGCATAGACCATAATAACTTAAATAAGGCATGCCAAAAGGACTCGTTCCTATTGCCAAACATTAATCAAATAATTGATGCAGCGACCGGGTATAAGTTAATAAGTTTCCTTGATGATTACTAAGATGAACCTGGAGGATCAGAAAAAAACTTCGTTCATAACAAATTTTGGCACATATTGCTATAATGTGATGCCCTTCGGTCTAAAGAACGCCGGAGCCACTTATAAGCGGCTCGTAAACAAAATGTTTGAAAATAGATAGGGAAAACCATGGAAGTTTATATAGACGATATGCCTATTAAGTCTTTGAATGTAGGTGATCATCTTAATCACTTGCAAGTAACTTTTGACATCCTAAGGAAGCATAACATGAAGCTTAACCCAGATAAGTGTGCATTCAGGGTCAACTCCGGCAAATTCTTAGAAATCCTGGTGTCATAAAGGGGGATTGATGTTAACCCCGATAAAATTAAAGCCATCGAAGACATCCCGGACCAGCTATCGAGCGTAAAAGAGGTTCAAAGGCTCACGAAGAGATTGGCCGCTTTGAGCATGTTCATTTCCCAGTCTTCGTAGAAATGCCACCACTTCTTCTTGTTACTCAAGAAGAAGAAGAAGAAGAAGAAGAAGAAATTTGAGTGGACCCACTGGCCCGATGCTTGGGAGCCTCTGAAGCTTATTATGTTATGCGATAAGTCCACGAAGGGATCTGTGGAAATCATTCGGGCGTAGATTCCTTAGTACTAAAATTAATAAGGGCAGACTACTATTAGCCCCGAATGGAACACGACACCAAGACTTTTGTTCAAAAATGCGATAAGTTTCAACGCTATGCACTGTTAGTACATCAACCAGCATAAACATTGCATTCAGTTTTGTCTCCATGGTCGTTCATGAAGTGGGGAATAGATATCGTTGGCCCACTACCGCTGGCCCCTGGTAAGGTAAGGTTTCTTTTGATTTTAACTGACTATTTTTCTAAGTGGGTTGAAGCAGGTTCTTATTAGAAGATCGGTGAATGTGAAGTGGTAGATTTCTTGTGAGAGAACATAATTTGCAGCTTTGGGATACCAAAAGAGATAGCCTGCGACAACATGCCACAGTTTATATGCGCAAAGGCCACGAAGTTCCTTGAAGACTTGAAAATCAAAAGGATCACATCTTCGCCCTATCATACGAGTGCAAATGGTCAAGCAGAATCAACGAACAAAGTGGTTATTCAAAATCTCAAAAAAGAGATTGGAGGCAGCTAAAGGCAAATGGCCCAAGGAACTTGTAGGAGTACTATGGGCATACTGAACAATGGCCAAATTGAGCACAGTGAAGACTTCTTTCTCCCTTGTGTACGGAGCAGAAGCCCTGATCCCGGTGGAAATAAGGGGAACCTTCCTTTAGATACTTTCAGGAAAATGAAGAAGCAAACCACGAAGCAATGTTGGTCAATTTGGAGCTGCTCGATGAACGCAGGGACTTGGCACATATAAGGATGACAGTTCAAAAGCAGAGAATAGAAAGATATTACAATTGAAGAGTCAACTTCCGTTATTTCAAAGTGAGAGACTTGGTTTTAAGGAAAGTAACTCAAAACACATGGAAACTCAATGCAGGGAAGCTAGGTGCAACATGGGAAAGCCCCTATCAGTTTTCGGCTGTCACCGAGAAAGATCATACGAGTTGGAGAATCAAGATGGAGAAAAGTTTCCAAGCAACTGGAATGTGGCACATCTCAAGAGATACTATTGCTGATGAACATCACCTATATTGAAAGTATGTGTTGCACTTTTTTTTCCTTCGTCCAGTTTTTGTCCCAATATGGCTTTTTCTAGCAAGGTTTTTAATGAGGTAGCAACGGAAAGCATACTATGAAGAAATTTCCAACAGCAGCAATAAGACATTCTAATAATAAGGCACACAAGCAAAGAACCACTTTGACGGTTAGATAATCTTTTGCTAGGTAGCAAAGTTCCTACGAGAAGTTAAGTTTGCAATCGAACAAAGATTACCCAGATGTTCACAAGTGCAAGCCACTATGGATAATTAAATAGTCTTTGGCTTGATAGCATAAATTCCTAAGGGGAAGTGAAGTTTGTTACCGTACTGGAGATTATCTAGCAATTCATTAGTGAAATCCTTGAAGTTGTAAAGCTTCCAATGTTTAAACACGCATTTTTTGCATTCAAACACTGGGGGAATTGCATGAGGATACGACAACAATGACTACCACTTCGATCGGAATATGAAACCCAGGAATTTAATTGTATCATCGGGGACTACGCAGCCAGCCCTGTACAAACAAGTTGTACAAATTGCCACAAGAAATGACAATTTCTTTTTAGCACAACGAATGTTTATCTTCTTTTGAAAATGGAAGGAATAAAGTAGAATCCTTTTATTTCTATCTTGTTTCTTGTCTGAAGGATGAATTGATTTTGTTATTTGAAAGTTAAACAAGTAATTCAAATGCTAGTGTCGTAAGGAACAGGAGACATCCTCTTCAAGAGCACCATAAATATAAGAGGTCTCTCTCTCTTATGGAAACCCTCACGTTAAAGGTTGATTTCAGAAGAACTTATGCCCGGAATTCAAATTCTTTCGGGGAAAAATACACCCGAAGCCTTGCACTAAAAGACACAAAAAGAAAACTTGCGGAAATACTTAAACAAAAAAGACACAAAGAATAAACTTTCATAGTGTTTAAACGAAAGCGCATAGAAAGAAAAACTCATGCAATAATTAAGCATAAAGTGTTTTTATTTACAACGAATGTGCTAAACGTCATAAGTACAAAAGTTGGAAACAGAAATCAAAAGCTAAGCTGGTGCATCTTCGGAACCCAAAGGAAGTGACGCATCCGTTCCCCCAAGTAAAGGGGGTAGATCCGCCGATGGTTCGATATCTTAGCCTTCATCATTTTGGCCCTCAGCATCATCACCTTCCGGTTCCTCTTCAGTTCCCAAGAACTCAGAACTGGAACCAGAAGAATCAGTAGCATCAAGACTGGCCGAAAGAGCTCTTTTAGTTTTTGTTTTTTCAGCTAACTCCAGCTCAATGGCCTTAGCGATTTTGGCATCAAATTCAATGACACCCGCTTTGTCCTCTTCCAAAGTTTTTTTCCTCATGTTATACATAGAATGCATTTTTGCAACAATGAGGGAAGCCAATCGTCACTGGAGTTCTTCTTTGCTTTGGTCAACCTCGGCAGAAAGACTATCCCGCATGGATCTGGTGGCCCGGAGGCTGACATCAAGGTCACGAATAGATGAGCTAAAAACCTTGTTATGTTCTGTCATCCTCTTATGCCTCTCCTCCAATCGGTCAACTTTTCCACAACAACATCAATCTCTTTAGTTTTGGAGTATAAGGATGCCTCCAAATTATTCAATCTCTCCGTGGAAGCGGTCTCACGATCGGATGCAACAAAATAGCATTTTGAACCTCAACCAGTTTGGCCTTAAATTTCTTTAAATTTCACCCTCAACTAGGCGGTATATTGGCTAATGGTCACTACATCTTGCTCACTTTGCTGCAACTCAGCCTCCAACATAACGACCTCAGCAACCTTAGCTTCCAGTTCTGAGAGGCGAGGAGCAGTTTGGTCCCGCTAGACCAAAAGTTGATCCCGCTTAGAGGTAAGTTTCTCTTTATCTAAAATCAACCTTTGGAGGCCCTCGGAAGCAAGAAAATTTGCATGCGGAACAAAATCACAAACTCAGAATATTACTATATCAAAGATAAAAGCAACAACGAAGGAAATGAAGAATATACCGATGCAGCGTTGTGTATAGCATTGTTCAACAAGCACTCTCCCCAGAGAGCTTGTATCTTTTCCCTATATTTTTATGAAGCCAAAGGCCTCAGATAGTTAACAAGATCCACCGACCGGGATAGCAGATTGCATCGGTAGAAATCGAGAGAGTAATGTTCCTCCTCCTTTGCGAATATTCTAAGGGGGCGGCATAATTTTGCCCCAAATTCCCATGAACTGGGGACTGGGGGAGAGGAACAGCCTCTTCTCGGATAGATGCGGTCGGTGGAGATGAAGTAGCAGTTGCTGGTGGAAGAGTTGGTGAAGAAGGAGATGAAATTGATGGCATTGAAGGGTGAGAAGCAGCTGTGCAAAAAGTAGTGCTGGTTGTTGGTTGCTCGTCAACTGAAAATGGCAGGGACCTGATACGCATCATCATAGTACCGGGTGCAACGACTAGGATCCAAAAATGGGAGCTGGCATTTTCTACCATTTCAAACTCCCTCAGAGCATCGAGGCATC
The DNA here is from genome assembly GCF_000393655.2 of Nicotiana sylvestris. NCBI lineage: Eukaryota > Viridiplantae > Streptophyta > Magnoliopsida > Solanales > Solanaceae > Nicotiana > Nicotiana sylvestris. The sequence goes on from NC_091059.1 coordinate 10,081,517, forward strand.
GTCCTCGATTGGTGTAACTAACTCAATAGATTGAGCATTCTGTTGAGTTGATGAAGGTCGTCGTCTTCTATGTAGAGAAGCCCACTCATCACTAGCTTCTCCATCATCATCGATCACCACGGTATCTATGGCTAGCTCAGGCACGACATTCGATACCATACTATCTGAAGATGATTCTGGCACGACATTCCTTGCCCATTCTATTTTTTTCCCCGACTGCGGAGGAACGTCTCTTTATTGGTTGCTTGTTCTCTAGCCGGGGACTCCGAAAAAAATACACACCCGAAGTAGGCCCGGAGATGCCTTTTCGAGTACACGCCTCCTGAAGCAGCCTCATCGCATCAGCGGGATTAGCCAAAACATCCTCCTCGGGGACGACAACCGAGCCCAAGGGTAGACCTAAATTCAGCAAAAAGAAAAAGGATTAATCAATTTCCTCACACGAAAAGTAAAGACGAAATAAGTCTAATTTACCATGGCCTTCCACTGGTATATAAGGTCCAGTTCTTTCCACATGCGGGTCTCAGGCTCGGTGACGTCCAAGACTTTTTGGACCCACTGGTCCAAGCCTTCAACCTTAGGTGGTACCCATCGAGTTGCTGAAATAAGCGAAAGTATAAGGGTCAATAGTGATATGAGATGATCTTTAATGAAGGAAAGGTTAAACAAGGAACTTACGGGTGCAGTTCCATGATTCTGGAAAGGATGAAGTCGTTGTCGGAATGATATCATTGGTGGCAACTCCAATAAACTGCTCCATCCACCCACAGTCGTTATCATCATCCATGCTAGTTAGCAGAGCATGGTGGGCACATTTGCCGAAATATACCATTCCCCCGCAGAAGATCTTGGGGGATTAGAGGTTCATCACGTGAGCTACGGATGACTCCTCCCTCGTCTCCCAGCACAAGTGCCGAAGACAAGCGATTGTCCTCTACACGGAAGGTCATAACTGTGCCAAACACACCTGGTAGCGGAGGCAGAACTCCACGATGATGGAGTCAAGCTCTCTACTCAAAGAAAATGCTCCCACATTAAAGGGATACATATAAAAGTATGTAAAACCCTCTCGCTCCGCTAGATTAGGAGAGATATAGTCTAAATCCTAGCAACAACAGTCTTCCTTCACAGTAGAAATACTAGAAGGACGGATAAAAGAAGGGTATCTTCCAACAGCCCATGTATGAGGGTTAGCAAAAGGAAATTTCTCTTCGAAGTCTTTAGTTGTGACGAGACTTCTAGGGATGATGGTGCTCACCGTAGCAGGAGCAGCCTCATCGGATTTGCCTTTGTTCTTTGAGGAACTAGGATTCTTAGAAGAAGAAGTCATTCTATATTGGAAAAGAAGGAAAAGCTTTTCTCTTAAGAAGAGGGTTAAAGACAAAGTACGAGTTAAATGAAGAGAGTTTGAGAAAGTTTGAAGAATTATGAAGTGTAAATGAAGAAGTTTGATGCGTGTGAGCACGTGATTTTTATTTACGTGACAATCACTCCAAAAGAATCAAAAATAATAACAAATGGTCTCGCTGTACAATTTTTGGAATTTACGTGACATTTTTTGTAGTTATTTGTGGTTTTGTCCATTCTTATTTAGTCTTATCAAACAAAAATACAAAAAAATATATGTCGTGTGTAATTAAACCATAATTCGGTTATTAAAAGGAAAATCACAAAAACATATGCATCTTTTATTCTATTTGTCGCCATGGTGTGATTTTACCTATTTAAATATTTTAATATGTGTGTGATAATTGTGTTAAATTAATGGATGTTTAGTTTCATTTTAATTAGGTTTTGTGTTTTAAAATTAGAAATAAAAGAAAAAGAATGCAAATTGGTTTAAAAATCGGATTGGGCCTGTTTTTCTTTAAGAAAATTTGAGGCCCAAAAGCAGCCCAAGGCAGCCGGTCCAAGCGACCCATCTCCCAGGCCACCAAACGACGTAGTTTGACACCAAAACTACGTTGTTTCAAGGACAACCCATCTCAGCCGTTCAAACCAGGTTGATCTGACGGCCATCGTCCCATCGCCCTTACCCATTACCTAACCCGACCCATTCCACCCAAAGACCAACCCGGTCTCACTTAACCAAACGATGTCGTTTCCGTTAAGTGAGAGATCCAGGCCGTTGATCTCGACTAATCTAACGGCCAAGATCAAACCATCTACCCCATATATAAGCCCTCATCTCGTACCCTGCCCCCTATCCAAGCACCCATCCCTCATCTTCGTTTCCCTCACAGACCCAAACCCCACGAAACCCTAGCGCCGCCCCCTTTCCCCTCGCCATAAACCCGGCGGCAAGGATGCCAGTGACCACCATGTTAACACCCTAGGACCACCTCGACCCCCTGAACACAGATCCACTAGCCGTAGGTCTCGAATCTTCCGCCACTATCTCGAATCTTCATTTGAAGATTCGACCCAGGCCTCGACCCATGCAAGACCTACCCCAGATTCATACTAGACACTCCCCTGACCTCCCTCGTGACCAAACCAGGCTTGGTTTGGTCCGAATCCAACCAGGAAAACCTGAATCCCAAATCTGCCCTAAAAAACCCTAGAAGCCCTGAGTCCGATTTTTGTCCGTTTGAGCCAGAGGATTAGGGTCTAATGGACCTTAATCGGAGTGTTCTCAGTGAGAACACTTCGATTAAAGTTCGTTCAACCCCAAGAAAGGTCGATTCAAATCCTAGATAGGACCTTCTGATTTTTCAAGCCTTTGAGGTAATTTTATTTTTCTTTTCCTTGTCAGTCCATTTTGTTGTTTTGTTAAATGTCTGTTCATATGTCCAAATGATTAGTTGATTTGTTTTGAATTTCTTTTTTTTTTTTGTCGACTATTCTGTCCTCGCCCGGACTTCTCATTTGATCGAATCTTTTTTGCTATTCATTGATGAGTGTATGTGTTTGACGGTGTAATCAATGGAAATAATACTCGATCGATTAATTGGTTCCCAGGGTCATTTCTGGTTTTGACAGTGCAATCTGAAACCCCTGTTTAGTACTGTTCGATTCTGATCATTAGCTATTGATTGTATGTGTTGTGATTCGCGTAGTCGATTCAATATATGTCGTCAATTAGTCCCAGCCTTGAATGGTAATAATTTGATTCATGTTATTCATTTTTTGTTGAAGCTTTGTTTGAATCCAATTAAAGAATTGAGTATAGTTGCTTGTTAGTGTGTTTATTTGAATCAGAAATCACCTAAGGATTGGATAGTTGTTGGTGTTAGCAAGAATTACAGATTATAGTTCAATTTAATAGCATGTATGCTCACTTTTGACTCTGGGCAGCATGTGTTTGGTCAGAAGTTAGGGGATTAGAATAATTGGACAGCATGTGCTGTCAGGATACATTCCTGCTGCCCATGTTTGGTTTAGTTTAATAAAATGATAAAGCACTTTAATAATGAAAAGAGTTTGTTGTTAGGGTAATCTCATGGGAGGGGTTTTATTTTCAAATGGTTGAGTGGAAAAACAGCAGGAGATGGGAGGGAGTTTGAATGGTTTAACAGGCTGTAGATGGTCTGATGCAAGGCTATAAAAGGAGAAGGGTATCGATTAGTTAGAGGGGTTTTTTTTCCAGAGATAAAAACAGTCCTAAAAAGAGAACAAATTCAGTTTTGGTTGGCAACATAATTCCATCAGGCTTTGGTTTAGTGTGAAGTCTCAGTAGTTGATACTGTTTCTTTTTTTTTGGTTTGACTCCAATTCGTTGAAACTTCCTATGCAATCTACTGGTCCAACCTTGGTTTGAGTTCAAGTCCATTTTGAGTTTTGTATGCTGTTTGTTGCTACCTGGTTATCACAAATCTTTTCGGGTTTCGTTTGAGTTGTTCCTGGTGCACTTTGTTACTGTCACTGCTGTTGTATTTGTTGTTGTTGCTGCCATTCTTGTTGCTGTTGTTGCTGACTTCTCTGTATTCTTTTCTTCTGTTGTATTCAACATCCAGGTACACACTTTGAATCTCATATTGATGTAACAGTTAAAAGCATGAAATGAAGATGCAAAGGAATTTAATCAGTCGCTGCTCTACTTACAGCTTTATAAATATTGTTAAAATTGTGTAATTCTTTAATTTGTAGCTCAATAGAGAACACATTAGTGAGCTCGTACTTAATTGAAACTATTTTGGTCTAAAACTGCGATATATGGTTTGTTTAGTAGTATACATGATGTAGCTATATAATTCATGGAATGTGTAATCACTTAGTGTAATTGTTAATTCGAACTCCTTCTCCAGTTATGCTTTGAATATGTGGGGCGGGTGGTTTTTAACCTTGCCAAATGAAATACAGTTTTAATCTTTTGATTTTCAACTTTATTGAATCTCGCTTAGGGAGTTTATAGGACAAGTTTCGAATACCATTAGTAGCATCCTCTAATAAGTAATTCCATTAATCTTGTTTAAATGGGTTAGTTTGAATTCAGCTTGAGAAGCGTTTGGAGTAAATTTAGCGTTTCATCAATCTTGTATGTAATTCACTTTACCAAATTAAAAGCATGATCACCCATGGAATATGGCACGAAACAATTCCCGTCTCATAAACAATTAATCAGATAATTAACAAGAATCCGGAGTTGGCCAAGCATGCAATTTAATTAGAATGTATTTTCTTTCTTCCATTTCTTAGAGACGAACATAATAAAGATGTAGTCGTTGTAGGTTCACCCACTTCATAAGATGAGACGAGCCTCGCCAAATAAAACGCAAATCACGGGGCCCTCAATAATCGATCATAATAAATACTTAGAATTTGGGAATGACTGTTCAGTGAATCTCACTATCTTCCCCAAAGATAATAACGCGTCAGACTCTTTAGGCGCGATTTAATCAAATTACATCCTTAAATTTGGGTGCGCATTTATGTGTTCCAAATTCAAATCTCAACGGAGTTGAAATGTGTTAACAACTACGGGTGCATTGATTGTGACGTGGTTCGAGATGCATTTTCACGACGTTGCAATTCCATAAAAAATAAATGATAATAATAAAAGCGGTTTAAACTTAATAAAAGCACGTAAGTCACAACATGTATTTAAATCAGATATTTAGCCATTATAACAATTTAAGCGACCGTGCTAGAACCACGGGATTCGAGGGTGCCTAACACCTTCCCTCGGGTCAACAGAATTCCTTACTTAGAATTTCTGGTTCGCAGACTTCATTTGGAAAGTCGAATATTTTCCTCGATTTGGGATTCAAGATAAACCGGTGACTTGGGACACCAAAAGCCAAACCTTTCCCAAGTGGCGACTCTGAATTAAATAAATAATCCCATTTCGAATATTGTCACTTAAATTGGAAAAACTCCCTCGCGCATCTATCCCTCGGGGTAGGCACGCAAAAAGGAGGTGTGACAGCTCTGGCGACTCTGCTGGGGTTTTGACCCAGAACCTCTGGTTCAGGGTTCAAGAATTCGAGCTTAGAATAATTGTTATATTTGGATTTATTATCTGATCTTTATTACATGTTTTGGCATAACATGCTAAATGTTGTCTTTTACCGCTTTGATATTATCTGAACTGTATATAAACTGTGCCGAAACCCTTCTCTTCTTACCTCCGGGGAGAAGCTCGCTGGTCGAGACTCCCCATTTTGTTAGTGTCAATACCTGAAATAAGAAAGAGGTCGGACAAGTTACAAAGCCGGACGATCTCGCGGGTCCCCGGTACGTAGCCCCCTCCTCAACTCGAGTTGTCCGCTCGGGTATACAGTCTAGAACATATACCCAGGTTATAAACCTAGTATAACGAAACCTCATGCCGGATCCCTAGTAGGAACGCTTATTTGCATCATGTTGCATTTGACGTAGGGGACTCAACACAGGGGTTGGGTCCGTCTAGGACAGGCAACCTGAAATGAAAAGATCATCCTGCTGCATCCCGTTTGTTGGCGCATTTATTTGCTTCAGATCTGCGTGCTGACCGGTTTCTAAAAAAAATCAAAAAGGGAAAGAAAATAGCAGCGTAGGGAGATAATTACTTATTTTTGGAAAAATAAAACCAATGTCCAAGTAGTATCAAAACCTCGCCGGAATTTTCTAAAAAAAAAGAAAAAAAAAATGAAAATTTGTCTTTTAGTTTGATTTATAAAAAAGAAAACATATATAAAAAAAATTCCTTCAAAATCCAAAAAAAGGGTATTTATTTAAAAGTAAAAAAGAAGGGGAAAATTCAAAATTCAAAAAAAATGTTGTTTCATTTGTAGTATCTCTTTAAAATATTTTCGAAATTTCAAAAATAAAAAAAAAAGTGAAAAGAAGTTTAAAATTCATAAATATTTTCGTAGTTTCTGATCTGACCCGAACTACGCGGGTTTGATTCTCACAGGGTGCGAGATACGTAGGCAACCCTCATCGAGTCCAACCTCCCTTTTTCAAAATAGCCAGAATGTTAGAATTTTAATTTCGTCATGAATGAGTCGGGTGATGCCGTTTTGTCAAGGATAGCCGAATGTTCCCCAAAGGGACGCCGGAAGGTTGACTTTGCACGAACGACCATTATTGGTCATGTTTATTTTCTGACCAAATTGCCCAACGGCCTTAGAATCCTCGTCCCCGAGGCTTTGTGAGACAATGCTCCCCATGTTGTTTTCATTACTACTAGAAGAGTCATAAATAAATCAAGTGATTGTTTTTGTCAAAAATAGCCAAATGTTCCCGCAAGGGACGACGGAAGGCTGATTTTGCATAAATAGCCACTATCGGTCGTCTTTTAGAATTTTTTGTCGGTTGACCCCCACAGCTTTAAAATCTTCATCCCCGAAGTGCTGAAAGACCGTGTTTGAAAATCTGACCTTCTTTTTTAGAAAAAATAGTCAAAATATTTTTTTTTGAGTCAAATCATTTTTGCTTAAAGCCGCCTTAATAAATGTGCAGGATGAGCACAATGCAAAATGAACACTTTTCGATAATGACTAAAATCCCTGTCAAGTTACGGCTATGGTGGAATGATATAGGTGCTGAAGGGAAAGATGAGGTCAAGAAATATCTGAAAGGTCTCATGGGTTTACTGGAAATCCAGCCTCGGGGAGATATCATAAGAGCTTTGGTCACCTACTGGGATCCAGCGCACAATGTTTTTCACTTCTCCGATTTTGAACTCACCCCGACTCTGGAGGAGATGGCTGGGTACATAAGAAATGCTGAACTTCCATTAAGGCAAAGATACCTGGTCGCCCCAAGAGCTGTCACGGTGCATCGATTTCTAGACTCACTAAAAATACCCAGGACGGTCCACAACCCAGATTTGGCCGCCGGTTTTTGCGATCCATGCTTCATATACGATAGGTATGGTCATGTAGGAGGATTCAACAATCCGATTAACAAGCTATGCAGCAAAGGTAGTCGTCAGAAGTGGGATAAGCACAGACGGGTAGCTTTCATGATAACATTTTTGGGCCTTCTGGTATTTCCGAGAAGAGATAGAAATATTGATCTGAAGATATCCGGGGTTGTCAGTACTTTACTCACTCAAAATGACAGTACTCTCGCGCCTATGGTGGTATCCGATATCTTTCGAGCTCTTACAGCCTGCAAAGCCGGGGGAATTTCTTCGAAGGTTGTAACTTGCTGCTACAAATATGGATGACTGAACATCTCTGTCATTGTTCCGAACTTTTGAGACATGGTTCCTCGGAGAAAACTTGCATAGAAGAGTTTTACATGAGGACCAAAGAGATCAGTCTGCCCAAAGTAGTTATGGCATGGACTTCATACTTTCAAGCTCTTACTGCCAGCCAAATACAGTGGACACTCGGATGGTTGCCTGTTGATGAGGTCATGTATATGCCAGCAACTAGAACTCATTTCCTACTGATGGGACTTAAGAGTATTCAACCCTACGCGCCCTGTAGAGTCTTGAGACAACTCGGAAGATACCAGATAGTACCACACGAGGAAGATCTTAGTGCTCAAACAATTGAGATAAGCCCTGACGGACAATTTCCTGAAGCAAAAATCCGCCAGATCTGGAATGAATGTCAATATTTGAAAGCAGATACTTGTGTGCATGATCGGGCCAAAAGTGAAATGGCACCAGGTTACCTTGCATGATATAGAAGAGCCTGGTTAAAAGACCCCACATCCTGAATTTCGCCGAGTCATCGCAAAAGCAGTGGGATTTGTTGGCAAAAGAAAGAGGCTATCGTACCGAAATCAGCAGGTTGAAGCAACAAGTGGAAGGTCTGAAATATGAGCACAACGTGCAAGTTGCTACCGATCGAGGCAAAAAGAATAGATTGGCCCAAGAAAATGAAGAACTTAGGACCCAAATCCAGAAGTTGAGATTGGCTCTTGATGAACAACCAAGGAGTCGATCAGACGAGCAATTGATAAAAGGGCTGAAAAGTGAAGTCAGGGAATGGCGAGATGGTTTAGAAGAGTATGAAAACGTCATGGCAGATCTCAAGGTGCAGTGGGGTACAAGAGCAGATAAGCATCGCCGATACTTGAATCAATTGAAACGCGACCACGAGAAAACTGTTGCCGAAATGAAGAGAGAAATGGCTACACTTGAGGTTAAAGCAGTTAATCAGGCCGAGGATTTCCAAATTGAGAGCAGATACTGTTACGACTTGTTGGCCCGGATGAAGGTAGAAGTACGGCAACTGAAGAATCAGCATATGCAGGATTCTCAAGTTTTAAAGACGTGCAGTGATCAGATAAAATGCCTGCTCATCGAGAAGAAGCAAACCAGAGATAAGATCAGGACCATTGCCCATGCCATCATCAGACGGTGTCTACGGTGTGAGAACATGACCAGCATTACCGTTCTCTCGGCAGTGATCGGTTATGTCAAGAAGACCATGCATGAGCTGGAACAACTTGAAATGGATCTCACACCTAGGACCGCGGCGAGGCCAAACGATGCCCCACGGGCACCAATTTTCAAAACCTTAATGTATTCATAGGTCGAGTCTGTATCTTAGCATCTTCTGTCCGTCTTTTCGCATCAGGGTGCATTAGTCTGTTTGAGTCTATGTTTATTTTCAAGGTTTGTTTTTCCTTTTTCAAAAATGTTGCTTGTAATAGATCGTTTCAGTAATAAAATGTGTGTTTCTTTTACACTCATCTGTTTCGAACTACGTAATGATCTGATTCACGCAGCTTCGTGATACGTAGGCAATCCTCATCGGATCCGGTCACATTTTTAACTGCAAATATTGAAAACAGTAATAAAAAAGGGGGAACAAAGAGAAAGAAAGAAAAATGAAAAAAAAATAATAAAATAAAGGGGAAGCCTAAAAGGAAGCCGGAATGACGCATGCTTTCATTGCAAACATGTAGGAATTCACTTAACTATATAGGTGCATCATGCCCCAACGTGAGATTACCTATCTGTTATTTGTTTCGAACTAACCGTTCGTTTGTCGTTGAGTCCTTCTAGGTTTTAGAAAAGGCGGTTGGTTTGGTGAAAGTCTGGCCTCACATTCATACTTCACGAGGTCGAAAGGGAGTGTTCAATTACCTGTTGTTAAGTCAAGAGGGGGTACTCACACTTACTTCACAAGATCAAAGGGAAGCATAGAAATGTCTTCAGAAATTCCGTTGCCGACACTTCCTGTTTCCGAGGAGAGTTCGATCTCGGCCGTCCTCACGCCTAAATCCGCAACTGTGGAGGAAAATAGAATCCCGCGGCTCCGCATGTTGGAAATGCTGGATGACTGGAGTAACGGAAAAGAGTCGCCAAGTGTTATCCCTGGGTTCCCTGAGTTGTTCTCCAGGACAAGTGGGACTTCCAACGTCCCCATAAGCTATCCGGCTACCACATTCGGGTACCCAACCATTTCGGCCTTCTCTGCTGGATCACCCTCTGATTCTTATCCCCGGTTGTCAACAACAGACGTAGCTACAAACATATTCACTTCTCCTCCCTGTCCGATCGTGGAGCAACCCGCTACACACAAGCCAAATTTTGACTCATCCTCATTCACGTTCCAAGCACCATCTTTCTCACTGGAACCAACTCGGTTCGCCACCAACACCCATCCTCCACAGCCTCAATGCGAGTTTGCACCTGGTCAGGATCAAAACCCTAAAACTGCTGAACAAGATGAGATGGCAAAAATAATGAGGAGCCTTGAGCAGAGTTTGAAAAACATGCAAGGTTTAAGCAGACAGAAGAGTGTCTCCTATACCGATCTGTGCATGTTCCCTCACGTGCACCTACCCGTGGGTTTCAAAACCCCAAAGTTTGAGAAGTACGACGGGCACAGTGACCCCATTGCTCATCTCAAGAAATATTGCAACCAATTGCGGGGAGCCGGCGACAAAGAGGAATTGCTAATGGCATATTTCGGGGAAAGTCTGGTAGGAATAGCCTCAGAATGGTATATGGACCAAGAAATATCTCGATGGCATATATGGGATGATCTCGCCAGAGATTTTGTGAGACAATTCCAGTATAACATCGACATTGCACCAGACCGAAATTCTCTGTCAAACTTGAAGAAGAAACCTTCAGAAAGCTTCAGAGAATATGCTATTAAATGGCGCGAGCAGGCATCGAGGGTAAAACCTCCCATGGACGAGATAGAAATGGTCACTACTTTTCTCCAGGCTCAAGAATCAGACTATTTCCAGAATATGATGTCAGCCATGGGAAAGCCTTTCGCAGAAGCAATCAAGATCGGGGAGATGGTGGAGAACGGTTTGAAAATGGGTAGAATCCTAAGTCAGGCAGCCATAAGGGCAACCTCCCAAGCCGTCCAAAGCGGGTCCGGAGGAATGGCAAGAGGAAAGAAAAAGGAAGAAACGTCCATGACAGCATCAGAAGCAAGGGAATATCGTAATCCCAGGCCCCGTTTTCCAGAAAGAACCCCACAACATTACTACCCCCACCAAAATGTGACATATGCTCCTCAACCCTACATGGTCATGAATACCCAGCCCTATGTCCATCCGCCACAGCAAGCCAATCGAGTCCAAGCTCCACCTCCCAGAAATCAGCCTCCCTACCGCAACCACTATAATCCACAGCCTCCTCAAAATAACTTCCGCCCTCAGGAACCACCTAGAAGACGGACTTTCACACCCATCGGTGAACCATATTCTACTTTGTTCCCAAAGCTAGTCCAGTTGGGTTTCCTGCAGCCAGTCCCTCAGACAAGGCACAATCCGGCATCACCTACTTACAAAGCCGGTGTTAGGTGCGCCTATCATTCAGAAGCGGAAGGGCACGATACAAATGATTGCTGGGCTTTGAGAAGGGTGGTCGAGAATTTAATAGAGCAATGGAAAATAGTACTAAGGGACGAGGAGGTCCCAAATGTGACTAACAATCCATTGCCTGCTCACAATAACGGGTCGCTGATTGGAATGATCTGCGAGGACAAAGAATTTGATCCTGCTTTAAAAGCTATAATCTCCATCGTCGATGCAGGGAAAAGGCCTAAAACCACCCCAAAGCTAGAGAAAGGGGAAAAGAAGGTCAGTACTGTCAAGGGCGAGCCCGAAGAGAAGGTGGATAAAAGGACAGTAACGATGATGCCTGTAAGGAATGAAGTTCTTTACGTGCCACGAGGTCGAGCAGAGAAACCGCAGAGTTTCAAAGTCAAAAGGGCGAAACCAATGTACGTACCAAAAGGGGCCTATGTGGTCCGGGGCACGATTCAACCACCTCGGCTGAATGAGGCAGTGGTTATCGGACGCGTGCCACAAAAGTCGATGACAAACCCGTCCACAGTACTGTGGAACTATAAAAGAACGTTGGTTACGTACAAAGGCAGAGAAGTCACGGGAGAACTTCTGGAAAATACTTTCATTTGAAGGTATTCGAACACTCAAGAGTTAAACAACACCACACAGGGACGCTTCCCACCAAAGAAGCCTGTAAGCGTTGAAGAAGCGGAAGTTTTCTTCCAAAAGATGAAAATGCCAGACTACGAAGTGGTTGATCAACTGCGCAAGTGCCCCGAGCAAGTGTCCATGCTATCTCTGCTGATGAGGTCGGCCGACCAAAAGATCTTGCTCAAGACCCTGAACGAAGCATACGTACCAGTTGAAACCTCAGTCGAACAACTGGAACGAATGACGGAGAGGTTCTTCGCCGTTAACCAGGTTTCTTTCAGCAAGAACGACTTACCTCCAGAGGGAGCAGCTCACAACAAAGCCTTACATCTGACAGTTAAATGCGAGGACTACTACGTCAAGCGGGTAATGTTGGATGGAGGTTCAGATGTTGACATTTGTCCGCTCTCCACGCTACAGAGAATGGAAATTGGGACCGGAAGAATCCGCCCCAATAATGTCTGCGTAAGGGCTTTTAATGGTGTCAAGAGGGACACCCTCGGGGAAATAGACTTGGTGTTGACTATAGGACCAGTGGAGTTTGAAATAACTTTCCAGGTGCTTGACATGGATACGTCCTACAATTTTCTCCTCGGCAGACCTTGGATTCATGCGGCAGGGGTTGTACCTTTCACTCTTCACCAAATGGTGAAGTTTGAGTACGAAGACCGGGAAATTGTGGTCCACGGAGAAGACAAACATTCTATTTATCGGGACCCATCCATCCCATATCTTGAACCAAGGGAAGGGAGCGAGCACACGGTTTATCAGGCTTTCGAAGTTGTGCTAGCAGAGCAGTATGAAGAGGGAAGACCTTGCCCCCAACCGTTCTTGTCTAACGCCTCAATCATGGTGGCTAAAGAGATGATCCGGCATGGATTCAGGCCAGGGAACGGGCTAGGACGAACATTGCAAGGAATAACGGAACCCATCACCTTGCCTTCCACCAAGAAACTTTTTGGGATAGGTTTTCAACCCACTCCAAAAGATGAAGAGTGGGCAAAGAAGAGGAAAATTGAGGGTTGGAAACTGCCTCGGCCATTGCCGGATTTATATGAAATTTTCGTCGGACCAAAATACACCGAAGAAGAAGACGATGGGGTTTTCACGGCCGAAGAGATCGAGGAGATATGTGGGGCAATGAGAGAAATGCTCTACGAAGCTCACATGGTTCAACCAGGAGAAGGCACAAGCACCGCTGAGATGCTATATGTGGGACCAAACGCCAAGCTTCGAAACTGGGAGGCCACGCCATTCCCTACTAGACAGGAGTCCGAGTAGACCTGTCCTGCCACCTTTCCTGCATCACGAGTTATCCCCAGGATATAACTTGGATGTTTTTCCCTTCAATTGTTGTTTTGAATTCCTGAGTTATAAACATTGTTATCTTCCAAATTCCAAGAAAATAAAAATCATTGTTTTCTCATTTTTCCTTTATTCTGATTTTTGTTATTTTTCCTTTATCTTTTCTTTTAGTAATAATAATGCGGCTTTAAATAATATGACATGCTTGCGGACTTCATGCCCAGATCACAATGAGCTATTTAATTGTGAAATAATGAACCAGGAACTAGAATATGACGAAGAAGAGGCTTTTAGGGAAATAAACCGAGAATTGGAACACTTTGAGAATAAACCTAAGCCGAATCTGAATGACACCGAACCGGTTAATTTGGGAACTCCTGAAGAAATCCGAGAGACCAAAATAAGCATTCACACGGACGAAAAAACGCGAGACGCGATAATTCAACTCCTTTTTGAATTTAACGATGTGTTTGCTTGGTCATACGATGACATGCCAGGACTAGGTGTTGATCTAGTGGTTCATAAATTGCCAATTCACCCTGACTGTCCTCCAGTTCAGCAAAAGCAAAGAAAGTTCAAAACTGATATCAGTGACAAAATTAAAGAAGAGATCACCAAGCAGCTGAAAACGGGAGTGATTCGGGTAGTCCAGTATACCACATGGTTGGCGAATGTAGTTCCAGTGCCGAAAAAAGATGGAAAGACTCGGGTATGTGTGGATTATCGAGACTTGAATAGGGCGAGTCCCAAAGACAATTTCCCATTGCCCAACATCCACATCCTTGTTGATAATTGCACCAAACATGAGATACAGTCTTGCGTAGATTGTTACGCTGGGTATCATCAGGTGTTGATGGATGAAGAAGACGCCGAGAAGACTGCCTTCACTACACCTTGGGGCACTTACTGTTATCGGGTTATGCCATTTGGTCTGAAGAATGCTGGGGCAACTTACATGAGGGCCATGACTGCCATTTTTCATGACATGATGCATCAAGAAATAGAGGTGTATGTGGACGACGTGATAGTCAAGTCCAGGACGCGGGACAATCATATCCAAGACTTGAGGAAATTCTTCGAGAGACTGAGGAAGTACGACTTGAAGCTGAACCCAGCCAAATGCGCTTTCGGAGTCCCATCGGGCAAGCTTTTGGGTTTCATAGTAAGCAGGAGAGGTATCGAATTAGATCCAACAAAGATAAAATCTATCAGAGATCTACCTCCCCCAAGAACGAAGAAAGACGTGATGAGTCTGTTGGGCAGGTTAAACTATATCAGTCGATTCATTGCCCAGCTGACTAGCACGTGTGAGCCCATATTTAAGCTATTAAGGAAGGATGCAGCGATCAAATGGACGGCTGAGTGTCAAGAAGCGTTTGACAAAATCAAAGAATATCTTTCAAATCCCCCAGTTTTGGTCCCGCCAGAGCCAGAAAGGCCACTGTTCTTGTATCTGACAGTCTTGGAAAATTCTATCGGTTGCGTCCCCGGGCAACATGACATAACCGGAAAGAAGGAACAAGCGATCTACTACTTGAGAAGGAAATTCACCGGCTACGAGGCCAAGTACACTCTGCTAGAAAGAACATGTTGTGCTTTGACGTGGGTTGCTCAAAAGTTGAGACATTATCTCCAAGCTCACACTACTTACCTCATAAGCAGGCTGGATCCTTTGAAGTATATATTTTAGAAATCAATGCCTACTGGAAGACTGGCCAAGTGGCAAATCTTGCTCACTGAATTTGACATAGTCTATGTCACCCGCACGACAATGAAAGCCTAGGCGTTAGCAGATCATTTGGCCGAAAACCCGATTGATGAAGAATACCAACCGTTGAGTACTTATTTTTTGGATGAAGAAATAAACACCGTAGAAGTAGTCTCGGAAAACGCTCATGTTTGGAAGATGTTCTTTGATGGGGCCGTAAACGCCAAAGGTATAGGAATCGGGGCAATTTTGATCTCGCCCTCTGGTCAGCATTATCCTGCTACAGCTAGACTGCGTTTCTTTTGCACGAACGATACAACTGAGTATGAAGCCTGCATCATGGGCATGCATATGGCGATTGATCAGGATGTCGAAGATTTATTGATTATGGGAGATTCTGACCTGATTATCCGGCAAGCCCAAGGTGAATGGGAAACTCGGGACATCAAGCTTATTCCTTACCGACAGCACGTGGAGGACCTCGGCAAGCGTTTTAAAATAATAGAGTTCAGGTATATCCCGCGGTGTCACAATGAACTAGCGGATGCACTTGCTACCTTGGATTCAATGCTACCCTACCCAGGCAACGCCCACGTCGATCCCTTGGAAATCCAAATCAGGGAAAGACACGGTTACTGCAATGCAATCGAGGCAGGATCGAGTACACCGCCATGGTACCATGATATCAAAAGGTTCTTAAAGACACAAGAATACCCCGAACATACTACCGGAGATCAGAAGAGGACTATCAGGCGGCATGCAGGAGGTTTCTTTTTGAGCGGCGAGGTATTGTATAAAAGGACCCCGGACCTCAATCTGCTAAGATATGTTGACGCCGAGGAGGCGGGAAAGATCATGCACGAAGTACACGCAGGAGTGTGTGGGCCCCACATGAACGGGTATGTTTTGGCAAAGAAACTCCTTCGAGCAGGTTATTACTGGATGACCATGGAAAAGGACTATTTCAGCTTCGTTCGAAAGTGTCATCAGTGTCAGGTGCATGATGATTTGATTCATGCACCTCCCACGGAATTGCATCCCATGTCTGCGCCTTGGCCATTTGTTGCCTGGGGCATGGACGTCATTGGTCCGATCGAGCCGAAGGCCTCAAATGGACACAGATTTATATTGGTTGCTATCGACTACTTCACAAAATGGGTGGAAGCTGTCACTCTCAAGTCGGTCACTAAAAAGGCTGTAGTGGATTTTGTGCATTCAAATCTTATTTGTCATTTTGGTATTCCTGCAACTATCATCACGGACAACGCGACAAACCTGAATAGTCACTTGATGGGGGATGTATGCGAACAGTTCAAAATAATGCATAGGAATTCCACTCCTTATCGGCCCAAGGCCAATGGCGCTGTGGAAGCAGCAAACAAGAACATCAAGAAGATTTTGAGGAAGACGATCCAAAGTTCCCGACAGTGGCATGAACAGTTACCCTTTGCATTGTTGGGATATTGCATTACGGTACGCACGTCAGTAGGAGCAACCCCTTATCTTTTGGTTTATGGGACCGAGGCTGTGATACCAGCAGAGGTAGAAATTCTTTCGCTTCGAACCATTGTCGAAGCAGAAATTGAAGATAGCGAGTGGGTTAAGACTTGATTGGAGCAGTTGACTTTGATTGACGAAAAACGAATGGTTGCGGTTTGTCACGGGCAATTGTACCAACGAAGAATGGCCCGTGCTTACAACAAGAAAGTCCGACCCAGGAATTTTGAAGTGGGTCAACTGGTATTGAGGCGCATTCTGCCCCATCACCAGGAAGCGAAAGGAAAATTTGCTCCAAATTGGAAAGGCCCATACATCATCAGGAAGATATTGTCGAGAGGAGCGTTGTATCTGGGTGATATCGAAGGAAATGATCCTGAAACAGCAGTGAATGCGGATGCAGTCAAAAGGTACTATGTCTGAGTTATACTCCAGTTGGTCCTGACACATTTTGAAATGACGAAGGTTTTATTCCCAATACCCCAAACACTATCAACTCTCTTTACACGCCCTTTGAGCCGGTTACATTTCTTTGGCTACCTATCAAAAAAAACAAAAAAAAACATTGATGAGTCCTGAACTACGTCTGACTTGATTCCGAAAGGATACGTAGGCAGCCTCTCTCTGAGGTTCAGTCACATCAAAATAAAATCCAATTTACCCTGAGATTGCAACCGAGGCACATCAAACGGCTTAGAAGTTGTAGTTTCATCTACCATTCTTTTACCAAGCACAAGTCCTTCGGATCAATTACCAAAGGTAGGGGAGCCGAGAGATATCACGATTGGAGGCCGGTACATTCAGAATTGAGAGAAATAAAACGAGAGAGTCTTGTCGGTGAAAACCTTCGGGCACTGTGAGGCGACGGGAGTAGAGAAACCAAAAAGAGAGAGCTTGTTTGGTAAAAACTCGCAAAGAGTGCTATCAAGCGACAACAAGAAGAGAAATGAGAGAGGTCAACTAGCGCAAACCCGCAAAGGGCGTTGTCGGCCGAAAGGTTGACTCCACCTCAAGATGTCTTGGCAAAGTTCAACCGGTTTAGAAACATAGATCCATTTTGGTTCATGAGGAAATGCAAGTTCATTGAAGGTCAGGCGTCCAGTCCAAAAAGCATGTCATGTCAATTTAAAGCCAGCATGTTTCCATCAGATAAGTCCTTCCTGTCCCGAAAGAGACACTTCTCTTCTAAAAATTTGCTTTCTTCATTTTTTGTTTTACTTTTCTTTGAATCCCTTTCATTTTTAACCCCAAGTTCCAGATATACGGGAAAGAATAGGTGGCAGGACCGGTTTCACGGAGTTCCGTTTCGTAAGAAGAAAATTCCCCGCTTCAGTGGTACGTTTGTCCAAACCCGATGGATCATGATGTTGGCTGCATTCGAAGTAAAGCCACACACACACACACACAAATCCCCACAGGGTCTCCCTTTGTACAAATCCCCACAGGGTCTCCCTTTTTAAAAATCCCCACAGAGTCTCCCTTTGTAAAAATCCCCACAGAGTCTCCCTTTGTAAAAATTCCCCAAAGAGTCTGCCCCAGCTAATCCCCAACGAGTCTGCCTTGTACAAATCCCCACAGAGTCTCCCCAATAAAAATCCCCACTGAAAATTCCCAAGCAGAACGAGATGAAAAAAACCAAAGCCTTACAAGGCAAATCATCACAAAATCTGGAAACGCAAGTCTGAGTAGTCCAAAGGGTTTCGCCTGTGAATCCAATCAATGGCAAAGTTTCTCAACAGAAATAAGGATGCGACAAAGCAACTGGAACAATCAAGGTCACCGAACCAACCGCCATTTCCGAACTGACAATTGTTCTTTGTTTGGAAAATTGAAACAGGTGTGATCCAAAGCAACCGTACAAGAAGCAGGTTGTCGCCCAAAAAGAAAGAAATACATGAGTGCAAGAAACGGCTCGGCAATAAGGAATCCACTTAAAAGGGAAGTTTCCCCAAAATTCTCTTTACATTTTACTAAAAGAAGAAAACTCAAAAAAAAGAGGGTCAGTTAGAATCATGAGCATTTTACATTTAGCCAACATTAGGGTTCCAACCCTGAACTGAGCATTTTTCATTTAGCCAGCATTAGGGCTTCAACCCTGAACTGAGCATTTTTCCATTTAGCCAGCATTAGGGCTTCAACTCTGAACTAAGCATTTTTCTGTTAGCCAGCATTAGGGCTCCAACCCTGAACTGAGCATTTTCCATTTAGCCAGTATTAGGGCTTCAACCATGAACTGAGCATTTTTCTGTTAGCCGGCATTAGGGCTCCAAACCTGAACTGAGCATATTCCATTTAGCCAGCATTAGGGCTTCAACCCTGAACTGAGCATTTTTCTGTTAGCCAGCATTAGGGCTCCAACCCTGAACTGAGCATTTTTCTGTTAGCCAGCATTAGTGCTCCAACCCTGAACAAAGCATTTTTCCATTTAGCCAGCATTAGGGCTTCAACCCTGAACTGAGCATTTTTCTGTTAGCCACCATTAGGGCTTCAACCCTGAACTGAGCATTTTTCTGTTATCCAGCATTAGGGCTCCAACCCTGAACTGAGCATTTTTCTGTTAGCCAGCATTAGGGCTCCAACCCTGAACTGAGCATTTTTCCATTTAGCCAGCTTTAGGGCTTCAACCATGAACTGAGCATTTTTCTGTTAGCCAGCATTAGGGCTCCAACCCTGAACTGAGCATTTTATATTTAGCCAGCATTAGGGCTTCAACCCTAAACTGAGCTTTTTTCTGTTAACCAGCATTAGGGCTCCAACCCTGAACTGAGCATTTTTCTATTAGCTAGCATTAGGGCTCCAACCCTGAACTGAGCATTTTTCTGTTAGCCACCATTAGGACTTCAACCCTGAACTGAGCATTTTTCTGTTAGCCAGCATTAGGGCTCCAACCCTGAACTGAGCATTTTTCTGTTAGCCAGCATTAGGGCTCCAACCCTGAACTAAGCATTTTTCTGTTAGCCAGCATTAGGGCTCCAACCCTGAACTGAAGCATTTTTCTGTTAGCCAGCATTAGGCTCCAACCCTGAACTGAGCATTTTTCTGTTAGCCAGCATTAGGGCTCCAACCCTGAACTGAGCATTTTTCTGTTAGCCAGCATTAGCGCTCCAACCCTGAACTGAGCATTTTTCTGTTAGCCAGCATTAGGGCTCCAATCCTGAACTGAGCATTTTCCATTTAGCCAGCATTAGGGCTTCAACCCTTAACTGAGCATTTTTCTGTTAGCCAGCATTAGGGCTCCAACCCTGAACTGAGCATTTTCCATTTAGCCAGCATTAAGGCTTCAACCCTGAACTGAGCTTTTTTCTGTTAGCCAGCATTAGGGCTCCAACCCTGAACTGAGCATTTTTCTGTTAGCCAGCATTAGGGCTCCAACCCTGAACTGAGCATTTTTCCATTTAGCTAGCATTAGGGCTTCAACCCTGAACTGAGCATTTTTCTGTTAGCCAGCATTAGGGCTTCAACCCTGAACTGAGCATTTTTCTGTTAGCCAGCATTAGGGCTCCAACCCTGAACTGAGCATTTTTCTGTTAGCCAGCATTAGGGCTCCAACCCTGAACTGAGCATTTTTCTGTTAGCCAGCATTAGGGCTCTAACCCTGAACTGAGCATTTTTCTGTTAGCCAGCATTAGGGCTCCAACCGTGAACTGAGCATTTTTTCTGTTAGCCAGCATTAGGGCTCCAATCTTGAACTGAGCATTTTTCTGTTATCCAGCATTAGGGCTCCAACCCTGAACTGAGCATTTTTCTGTTAGCCAGCATTAGGGCTCCAACCCTGAACTGAGCATTTTTTCTGTTAGCCAGCATTAGGGCTCCAACCCTGAACTGAGCATTTTTCTGTTAGCAAGCATTAGGGCTCCAACCCTGAACTGAGCATTTTTTCATTTAGCCAGCATTAGAGCTTCAACCCTGAACTGAGCATTTTTCTGTTAGCCAGCATTAGGGCTCCAACCCTGAATTGAGCATTTTTCTATTAGCCAGCATTAGGGCTCTAACCCTGAACTGAGCATTTTCCATTTAGCCAGCATTAGGGATCCAATCTCTGAACTGAGCGCTTTTATCTTATGACGACATCAGGACTCCAATCCCTGAATTGCGTTTTGTAGACTAGAGTTTTCCAATCCCCCCATCAATTCTGTAAGTTGTTATAGCGATTAATTCACGAAATTTTCCTAGTAAAACTGGGGCAGAAAAATTTCGTTCGTTTGTTTTGTTTGTCTCAGCAGGTCTGACCTCGAGGTGCATGGATCGAGACGACCTACGGGATGAGTCTCAATCCAGAATAAAGAAAAGAAGAAAAGGACAAAAAGAAGATGTTCCGAGATATTGGAACGAACAAAGGGCGGATCGTTCCAAATTTGATCAAGGTCCCGAGTTTCGCCAATCCCGTCTCACTCAATATCACAGGAATAAACAGGCGCCTACAACTTGCAAGCATCAAGATTCGGATCGAAGTCTACAAGCAGAATCAGCTAAGACCCAAGATCAAGTTGCAAAAGAATTATAGATAGGAATCTTGTAACTAGCGATTGACAGGCATAAATAGTTAGTTCAGTTCCAATTTCCTTTGGTTGTAATAAGGCGGTCGGTAAGAAGTAGCGGCAACAGCAGCAGTAGTAACAGCAAACATTGCAATCCCATGGTAGTCCCAGCTACCAAAGTTTTCGAACTACGTTGACCTGATTCCTGTTTAGCCCAGGATATGTAGGAAATCTTTGAAGTGAAGACTCGGTCAAATCTTTCAAAATGTGCTTCACACGGAGTATTCCAATAGGCAAAAAATCGCTCATATCCGCTCACTTTATCTTTGCACGAAAACCCTTCGTGTTTTCGCACAAAGAGGGGCAGCTGTGAGCACATGATTTTTGTTTACGCGACAATCACTCCAAAAGAAATCAAAAATAATAACAAATGGTCTCGCTGTACAATTTTTGGAATTTACGTGACATTTTTGGTAGTTATTTGTGGTTTTGTCCATTCTTATTTAGTCTTATCAAATAAAAATACAAAAAAATATATGTCGTGTGTAATTAAACCATAATTCGGTTATTAAAAGGAAAATCACAAAAACATATGCATCTTTTATTCTATTTGTCGCCATGGTGTGATTTTACCTATTTAAATATTTTAATATGTGTGTGATAATTGTGTTAAATTAATGGATGTTTAGTTTCATTTTAATTAGGTTTTGTGTTTTAAAATTAGAAATAAAAGAAAAAGAATGCAAATTGGTTTAAAAATCGGATTGGGCCTGTTTTTCTTTAAGAAAATTTGAGGCCCAAAAGCAGCCCAAGGCAGCCGGTCCAAGCGACCCATCTCCTAGGCCACCAAACGACGTAATTTGACACCAAAACTACGTCGTTTCAAGGACAACTCATCTCAGCCGTTCAAACCAGGTTGATCTGATGGCCATCGTCCCATCGCCCTTACCCATTACCTAACCCGACCCATTCCACCCAAAGACCAACCCAGTCTCACTTAACCAAACGATGCCGTTTCCGTTAAGTGAGATATCCAGGCCGTTGATCTTGACTGATCTAACGACCAAGATCAAACCATTTATCCCGTATATAAGCCCTCATCTCGTACCCCGCCCCCTATCCAAGCACCCCTCCCTCATCTTCATCTCCCTCACAGACCCAAACCCCACGAAACCCTAGCGCCGCCCCCCTTTCCCCTCACCATAAACCCGGCGGCAAGGACACCGATGACCACCATCTTAACACCCTAGGACCACCTCGACCCCCTGAACACAGATCCACTAGTCGTGGGTCTCGAATCTTCCCCCACCATCTCGAATCTTCATTTGAAGATTCGACCCAGGCCTCGACCCATGCCAGACCTACCCCAGATTCACACTAGACACTCCCCTGACCTCCCTCGTGACCAAACCAGGCTTGGTTTGGTCCGAATCCAACCAGGAAAACCTGAATCCCAAATCTGCCCTAAAAAAACCCTAGAAGCCCTGAGTCCGATTTTTGTCCGTTTGAGCCAGAGGATTAGGGTCTAATGGACCTTAATCGGAGTGTTCTCAGTGAGAACACTTCGATTAAAGTTCGTTCAACCCCAAGAAAGGTCGATTCAAATCCGAGATAGGACCTTCTGATTTTTCAAGCCTTTGAGATATTTTTATTTTTCTTTTCCTTGTCAGTCCATTTTGTTGTTTTGTTAAATGTCTGTTCATATGTCCAAATGATTAGTTGATTTGTTTTGAATTTTTTTTTTGTGTGTCGACTGTGCTATCCTCGCCCGGACTTCTCATTTGATCGAATCTCTTTTGCTATTCATTGATGAGTGTATGTGTTTGACAGTGTAATCAATGGAAATAATACTCGATCGATTAATTGGTTCCTAGGGTCATTTCTGGTTTTGACAGTGCAATCTGAAACCCCTGTTTAATACTATTCGATTCTGATCATTAGCTATTGATTGTATGTGTTGTGATTTGCGTAGTCGATTCAATATATGTCGTCAATTAGTCTCAGCCTTGAATGGTAATAATTTGACTCATGTTATTCATTTTCTGCTGAAGCTTTATTTGAATCCAATTAAAGAATTGAGTATAGATGCTTGTTAGTGTGTTTATTTGAATCAGAAATCACCTAAGGATTGGATAGCTATTGGTGTTAACAAGAATTACATATTACAGTTCAATTTAATAGCATGTGTGCTCACTTTTGACTCTGGGCAGCATGTGTTTGGTCAGAAGTTAGGGGATTAGAATAATTGGACAGCATGTGCTGTCAAGATACATTCCTGCTGCCCATGTTTGGTTTAGTTTAATAAAATGATAAAGCACTTTAATAATAAAAAGAGTTTGTTGTCAGGGGAATCTCATGGGAGGGGTTTTATTTTTAAATGGTTGAGTGGAAAAACAGCAGGAGATGGGAGGGAGTTTGAATGGTTTAACAGGCTGTAGATGGTCTGATGCAAGGCTATAAAAGGAGAAGGGTCTCGATTAGTTAGAGGGGTTTTTTTTTTCCAGAGATAAAAACAGTCCTAAAAAGAGAACAAATTCAGTTTTGGTTGGCAACATAATTCCATCAGGCTTTGGTTTAGTGTGAAGTCTAAGTAGTTGATACTGTTTATTTTTTTTTGGTTTGACTCCAATTCGTTGAAACTTCCTATGCAATCTACTGGTCCAACCTTGGTTTGAGTTCGAGTCCATTTTGAGTTTTGCATGTTGTTTGTTGCTACCTGGTTATCACAAATCTTTTCGGGTTTCGTTTGAGTTGTTCCTGGTGCACTTTGTTACTGTCACTACTGCTGTATTTGTTGTTGTTGCTGCCATTCTTGTTGCTACTGTTGCTGACTTCTCTGTATTCTTTTCTTCTGTTGTATTCAACATCCAGGTACACACTTTGAATCTCATACTGATGTAACAGTTAAAAGCATGAAATGAAGATGCAAAAGAATTTAATCAGTCGCTGCTCTACTTATAGCTTTATAAATATTGTTAAAATTGTGTAATTCTTTAATTTGTAGCTCAATAGAGAACACATTAGTGAGCTCGTACTTAATTGAAACTATTTTGGTCTAAAACTGCGATATATGGTTTGTTTAGTAGTATACATGATGTAGCTATATAATTCATGGAATGTGTAATCACTTAGTGTAATTGTTAATTCGAACTCCTTCTCCAGTTATGCTTTGAATATGTGGGGCGGGTGGTTTTTAACCTTGCCAAATGAAATACAGTTTTAATCTTTTGAGTTTCAACTTTATTGAATCTCGCTTAGGCAGTTTATAGGACAAGTTTCGAATACCATTAGTAGCATCCTCTAATAAGTAATTCCATTAATCTTGTTTAAATGGGTTAGTTTGAATTCAGCTTGAGAAGCGTTTGGAGTAAATTTAGCGTTTCATCAATCTTGTATGCAATTCCCTTTACCAAATTAAAAGCATGTTCACCCATGGAATATGGCATGAAACAATTCCCGTCTCATAAACAATTAATCAGATAATTAACAAGAATCCGGAGTTGGCCAAGCATGCAATTTAATTAGAATGTATTTTCTTTCTTCCATTTCTTAGAGACGAACATAATAAAGATGTAGTCGTTGTAGGTTCACCCACTTCATAAGATGAGACGAGCCTCGCCAAATAAAACGCAAATCGCGGGGCCCTCAATAATCGATCATAATAAATACTTAGAATTTGGGAATGACTGTTTAGTGAATCTCACTATCTTCCCCAAAGATAATAACGCGTCAGACTCTTTAGGCGCGATTTAATCAAATTACATCCTTAAATTCGGGTGCGCATTTATGTGACCCAAATTCAAATCTCAACGGAGTCGAAATGTGTTAACAATTACGGGTGCATTGATTGTGACGTGGTTCGAGATGCATTTTCACGACGTTGCAATTCCATAAAAAATAAATGATAATAATAAAAGCGGTTTAAACTTAATAAAAGCACGTAAGTCACAACATGTATTTAAATCAGATATTTAGCCATTATAACAATTTAAGCGACCGTGCTAGAACCACGGGATTCGAGGGTGCCTAACACCTTCCCTCGGGTCAACAGAATTCCTTACTTAGAATTTCTGGTTCGCAGACTTCATTTGGAAAGTCGAATATTTTCCTCGATTTGGGATTTAAGATAAACCGGTGACTTGGGACACCAAAAGCCAAACCTTTCCCAAGTGGCGACTCTGAATTAAATAAATAATCCCATTTCGAATATTGTCACTTAAATTGGAAAAACTCCCTCGCGCATCTATCCCTCGGGGTAGGCGCGCAAAAAGGAGGTGTGACAATGCGTATAAGCAAAAGAATAGATGGCTAAAATTGTGGCCATAATTACCTCGATAACCGGCAAAAATGATGCTAAATCATGGGATGACGTGTGTTCGGGGCATTAAATACGGAGAGACGTGCGTCTAATCAACCGTCAGAAAACTTTTCAGAGAAGGTCAGTAAATTTTCCGCCAAAGGAGGTGTTTTCTACCAAATTCCCAATGACACAAAGTTACACCAACGAAAAGTAGGGGGACTATCTATATAGGAAAAATATATTTACATTAAATGATCGTATGAGGAAGTAACCGTGGAGCCGAAGACAAAAGATAGTTGAATTGTCACGACCCAGATTTCCCACCCTCGGGAGTCGTAATGGCGCCTACTAGTGAAAGCTAGAAAAGTCAATTATTCCAATCATTTAACTCTTTTAATTTTTAATCCCTTAACAATTGTGAGTTAACATTTTATAATCAGCGAAAATAATAAAGTGGAAGAATGAAATGTAACAATTTTAAAATAATACCGATACAAATCCATAAACATAAGCTACCCAGAACTGGTATCACAATCTTACAGACTATCTAAGAATATTACAAATAGGGTCCAAACAAAATAGATACATGTCTGTCTCTGAAATAGTAAAGAACATAAGAAAAACTAGATAGGAAGGGGACGCCAAGGACTGCAAACACCTGTAGGACTACCTCGGGTCGCTTGATGGACTGAAGGCAGCAACCTCACTAAGGTCCAAAAGCTGTAGCACCGGGATCTGCACACAGTGTAGAGTGTAGTATCAGCACAACCGACCCCATGTGCTGGTAAGTGTCTAGCCTAACCTCGGCGAAGTAGTGACGAGGCTAGGACAAGACTACCAAATAAACTTGTGTAATTATGTCATATACAACAAGTAATAATGACAAAATCTACCAGTCAAAGATGGGAAGGGGGAAACATGATGCGGGGAATATCATGTACAAAAAATATCTCAGTAAAAAAGTGAAAAGAACACGAAAATTCAACTGTAAGCGAGAATAAGGAAATCAATGACAACTGCACGACATCACCCTTCATGATTTTACTCTCGTCCTCACCATAAGAATCAATATAATCGACACGGCATCACCCTTCGTGCTTTTACCTCACATAATGGCACGAAATTATCCTTCGTGCATTATCACTCATATCATGGCACAACATTGTATATCGTGCGGCACGGCATCACCCTTCGTGCTTTTACCTCACAATATCGGCATGACATCACCCTTCGTGCATTAACACTCTCTCAAAAATATCATGCACGGCATCACCCTTCGTACTTTTACACTCTTCCTTACCCAAGAAACAATCACAAAGCAACACGGGCAAGGGAATCAACAAAATCACAATAGAATCCCGGCAAGGGAACAATAGCATAACAACAATATCCCGACAAGAGAAACAATATCATGAGTAATAACATCCCGGCAAGGGAGATAATATCAAAAGCAATAACATCCCGGCAAGGGAGACAATATCATAATCCTCTACTCTTTTTCACAATTACTTCACAACTCAATTCTCAACTTGAGCCAACGCTCTACAATGTTCAATTACCAATAATACTTCCACAAGCCTTGTTCAACAATAGAAATCATCATATAAAGCATGAACAATACGAAATGGAGTCACATCAATCATAGTATAAGCCTTATGGGCATGCTTGACACCGACGTATATATACTCGTCGCCACACCTATACGTCGTACTCAACAATTAACACATCGCAAACAAGACGCAACTCTTAATACCTCAAGTTAAGGTTAGACCAAACACTTACCTAAATGCCACGAACACAATTCAAGCCTCAACTACCGCTTTACCTCTTGTTTCCACCACCAATTCGCTTGTATCTAGCCACAATTTACTTAACGATAACAATAAATACTTAATGAATCAATTCTAATGCATGAAAATAAGTTTTCTAAAGATTTCCCCAAAAATTCAAAAATTCGACCCAAAGCCATATGGTCAAAACCCGAGGTTCGAACCAAAATCCGATTACTCATTCACCCACGAACTCAAACATATAATTTGTTTTGAAATAGGACCTCAAATCGAGGTCCAATTCCCCAAAAATTGAAAATCCTAAGTTCTACCCAAAATCACCCAATTCCCCCATGAAAACCCTTGATTTTGAATTGAAATCATGTGAAAAGATGTTATAGATTGAAGAAAATGAGTTATAAATGACTTACAATTGACTTGGAGAAGAACATTTCTTTATAAAATCGCCCAAGAGAGCTTAGGGTTTGAGGGAGTTTGAAAAATGAAGAAAAATCCGTCTAAGTCCCAATTAACTGGTCACAGATGTCGCAATTGTGACAGGAGCTTCGCAATTGCGAAGCTCACAAATGCAAACAAGGCCTCGCATTTGCGAACCTGGGTATTTTCTGCTAACCTCGCAATTGTGAACAAGTTGTCGCAATTGCGATACTGGCCCTCCTATGATGACTTCGTATTTGCGAAAGGTTTTCGCAATTGCGAACACTGGCAGGCTGGGCTTTCTTCGAAAATGCGATCAAGCCCTCGCAATTGCCAAGCCTGTTGGGCTCAAAATTGCAAAGCCCGACCTTGCAATTGCGAGATCAGAGCCTGCACCACCACTGAACCTGCAACAGCAAATTCTCTAAGTCCAAATTCACTCTGTGGCCTATCCAAACTCACCCGAGCCCCCGGGGCTCCAAACCAAACATGCACATAAGGCCAAAAACATCATACGGACTTGATCGTACAATCAAATCATCAAAATAACATCAACAACTATGAATTAAACCTCAAATACATGAAATTACTCAAGAACATCAAAATTTTTATTTTCTCAAATAAAGGTCTGATTTATACCAAACGAACTCCGATTCTTACCAAACTTCACAGATTCAACTTAATTATTATATAGGACCTGTACCGGGTTCCGGAACCAAAATACGGGCCCAATACCATCAATTTCAAATATCTTTTTATTTACAAAAACTCTTATAATTTTAGTTAAACAATTTCTTTCAAAAATTCATTTCTCAGGCTTGGGGCCTCGAAATTCGATTTCGGGCATATGCCCAAGTCCCAAATTTTACTACGGAACCCTACGACACTGTTGGATCACGGGTCCAGGTTCGTTTACCAAGAATATTGACCAAAGCCAACTTTAATTAATTTTAAAGGCCATTTTCCTTATTTCACTTAGTTTTTACATAAAAGCTTTCCAGAAATGTGCCCGGACTGCGCATGCAAATCGAGGTGAGACAAAAAGAGGTTTTTAAGGCCTCGGAAAATAGAATTTACTTTCAAAACGAGTGATGACCTACATTCTCTACCTCTAAAACAACCGTTCGTCCTCGAATGGACATAAGAAAAGTACCTGAGTCAGATAAAAGATGGGGATATCGGCTCCGCATATCGGACTCGGACTCCCAGGTCGTTGCCTCAACAGTCTGACTTCTCCACTGAATACGAACAGAAGGGAAACTCTTCGATCTCAACTGACAAACT
Organism: Nicotiana sylvestris; assembly: GCF_000393655.2. Lineage (NCBI taxonomy): Eukaryota > Viridiplantae > Streptophyta > Magnoliopsida > Solanales > Solanaceae > Nicotiana > Nicotiana sylvestris. Next base: position 10,110,092 of record NC_091059.1, read on the forward strand.
TGCTGGTCTAGAATAGGTATCGGCACCTCCTCATAGGACAAGTCCTTGTCCAACTGGACAATGCTGAAGCCTAACACGTGGTATGGATCACCGTGATACTTTCGAAGTATGGACACATGAAACACTGGATGCACGGCTGATAAACTTGGCGGCAATGCAAGTCTGTAAGCCATCTTTCCCACTCGATCAAGAATCTCAAAAAGACAAATGAATCTAGGGCTTAGCTTTCCCTTCTTTCCAAATCTCATCACACCCTTCATAGGCGACACCCGAAGCAACACCTGCTCGCCGAACATGAATGCCACATCATGAACACCGCTCTCGGATACGCTCAAATAATGAAGAACGAGCGACTATGCAAGCTAGCACACGGCTGGTCTCAAAAACATCCAGCCTTACGAACTGATTGGCTAAAGCTTGAACATCCAAAGCAAGCGGTCTCTCACCGACCGGAATATTCGCAAGACTGCCCATACTGGCTGACTTCCTACTCAAAGCATCGGCCACCATATTGACCTTCCCCGTATGATATAAGATGGTGATATCATAGTGTTTTAACATCTCCAACCACCTTCTCTGCCTCAAATTTATCTCCTTCTGCTTGAACAAATACTGTAGACTCTTGTGATCCGTGAACACCTCACATGACACGCCATACAAATAGTGCCTCCAAATCTTCAGTGCTTGAACAATGGCTGCTAACTCCAAATCATGAATTGGATAGTTCTTCTCATAAATCGTCAACTATCGCGAAGCATAAGCAATGACCTTGCCATCCTGAATCAACACCGCACCAAGTCCAATACGAGCTTACGTCATAATAAACTGTATATGGCCTTGAACCTGTAGGCAATACCAACACCGGTGACGTAGTCAAAGCTGTCTTGAACTTCTAAAAGCTCGCCTCACACTCGTCCGACCATCTAAACTGGGCACCCTTTCGGGTTTACCTCGTTTAGAGTGGAGAGGGGCTCCTGATCATTCTACCCGTAAAGTTATCTCATATATGAAGGCTCTGCGCATGGTTGATAAGGGATGTTTGGCCTATTTGGCATATGTTCATGATTCTAGTGTCAAGGTTCTTTCTATGGATTTTGTGCCTGTTGTTCATGAGTTTCCTGAGGTATTTTCTTCAGGCCTGTCGGGTATGCCCCCCGACAAGGATATTGACTTTTGGATTGATTTGGCTCTGGGCACTCAGCCCATTTCTATCCCACCGTATCGTATGGCCCTGCCAGAGTTGAAAGAGCGGTTGCAGGATTTGCTTGATAAAGGCTTTATTACAACTAGTGTCTCCCCTTGGGGTGCGCCGGTGTTGTTTGTCAAGAAGAAGGACGGATCGATAAGGATGTGTATAGATTATCGGCAGTTGAACAAGGTTACAATCAAGAACAAGTATCCATTGCCGAGGATTGATGATTTGTTTGATCAGCTTCAGGGTGCCAAGGTATTTTCGAAGATTGACTTGTCACAACCCAGATTTCCCACCCTCGGAAATCGTGATGGCGCCTACTAGTGAAAGCTCGGCAAGCTAATTATTCCAATCATTTAACCCTTTTAATTTTAAACTCTTAACAATTGTGAGTTAATATTTTATAAACAATGACAATAATAAAACGAAAGAATGAAATGTAACAATTTAAAATAATACCGATACAAATCCATAAACATAATCTACCCAGAACTGGTATAACAATCTCACAGACTATCTAAGAATACTACAAATAGAGTCCGAAAAAAATAGATACATGTTTGTCTCTGGAATAGTAAAGAATAGAAGAAAAACTAGATAGGAAGGAGATGCCAAGGCCTGCGGATGCATGCATGACTACCTCGGGTCGCCTGATGGACTGAAGGCAGCAACCTCACTGTAGTCCAAAAGTTGTAGCACCGGGATCTGCACACAGTGTAGAGTGTAGTATCACTACAACCGACCACATGTGGTGGTAAATGTCTAGCCTAACCTCGGCGAAGTAGTGACGAGGCTAGGACAAGACTACCAAATAAAACTGTGCAGTTATATTATATACAGCAAGTAATAATGACAAAATCTAGCAGTCAAAGACGGGAAGGGGGAAACATACTGCGGGGAATATCATGTACAAACAAAATCATAGTAAAGAAGTAAAAGGAACACGAAATTCAACTGTAAGCGAGAATAAGGAAATCAATGACAAGTGCATAACATCGCCCTTTGTAATTTTACTCTCGTCCTCACCATAAGAATCAATATAATCGACACGCCATCACCCTTCGTGCTTTTACCTTACATAATCATGGCAAGAAATTATCCTTCGTGCATTATCACTCATATCATGGCGCGGTATTGTACATCATGCGGCACGGCATCACCCTTCGTGCTTTTACCTCACAATATCAGCACGACATCACCCTTCGTGCATTAACACTCTCTCACAAATATCATGTACGATATCACCTTTCGTGCTTTTACACTCTTCCTTAAACAAGCAACAATCACAAAGCAATACGGGCAAGGGAATCAACAAAATCACAATAGAATCCCGGCAAGGGAACAATAGTATAACAATAATATCCCGGCAAGGAAAACAATATCATAAGTAATAACACCCCGGCAAGGGAGATAATATCAAAACCAATAACATCCCGGCAAGGGAGACAATATCATAATCCTCTTCTCTTTTCCACAATTACTTCACAACTCAATTCTCAACTTGAGCCAACGCACTACAATGTTCAATTACCAATAATACTTCCACAAGCCTTGTTCAATAATAGAAATCATCATATAAAGTATGAACACTACGGAATGGAGTCGCATTAATCATAGTATAAGACTTAGGGACATGCTTGACACCGACGTATAGATACTCGTCACCACACCTATACGTCTTACTCAACAATTAACACATAGAAAACAAGACGCAACTTCTAATCCCTCAAGCTAAGGTTAGACCAAACACTTACCTCGATGCCACGAACACAATTCAAGCCTCAACTAACGCTTTACCTCTTGTTTCTACCACCAATTCGCTTGTATCTAGCCACAATTTACTTAACGATATCAATAAATGTTAAATGAATTACATGAAAATAAGTTTTCTAAAGAAAAAGTCAAAAATTCGACCCCAGACCTACATGGTCAAAACCCGAGGTTCGAAGCAAAACCCGATTACCCATTCACCCACCAACTCAAATATATAATTTATTTTGAAATCGGACCTCAAATCGAGGTCCGAATCCCCAAAAATTGAAAATCCTAAGTTCTACCCAAAATCACCCAATTCCCCATGAAAGTTCTTGATTTTGAATTGAAATCACATGAAAAGATGTTATAGATTGAAGAAAATGAGTTAGAAACGACTTACAATTGATTTGGAGAAGAAATTTTCCTTAGAAAATTGCCCAAGAGAGCTTAGGGTTTAAGGGAGTTTGAAAAATGATGAAAAATTCGTCTAAGTCCCAATTAACTTGTCGCAGATGTCGCAATTGCGACAGGAGCTTCGCAATTGCAAAGCTCGCAAATGCGAACAAGGCCTCGCATTTGCGAACCTAGGCACTGTCTGCTAACCTCGCAATTGCGAACAAGTTGTCGCAATTGCGATACTGGCCCTCCCCTGATGACTTCGCATTTGCGAAGGGTGTTCGCAATTACGAACACTGGCAGGCTGGGCTTTCTTCGGAAATGCGATCAAGCCCTCGCAATTGCCAAGCATGTTGGGCTCACAATTGCGAAGCCTGACCTCGCAATTGTGAGATTAGAGCCTGCAACACCACTGAACCTGCAACAGCCATTTCTCTAAGTCCAAATTCACTCCGTGGCCTATCCAAAACTCACCCGTGCCCTTGGTGCTCCAAACCAAACATGCACGCAAGTCCAAAAATATCATACGGACTTTCTCATGCAATCAAATCATCAAAATAACATCAACAACTATGAATTAAACCTCAAACTTATGAAATCACTCAAGAACATCAAAATTTCCATTTTCTCAAATAAAGGTCCGATTTATACCAAACGAACTCCAATTCTTACCAAACTTCATAGATTCAACTTAATTATTATATAAGACCTGTAACGGGCTTCGGAACCATTATACGGGATCGATACCATCAATTTCAAACATTTTTCATTTCCAAAAACTCTTATAATTTCAGTTAAATAATTTCTTTCAAAAATTTATTTCTCGGGCTTGGGACCTCGGAATTCGATTCCGGGTATATGCCCAAGTCCCAAATTTTACTACGAACCCTACGAGACCATCGGATCACCGGTCCGGGTCCGTTTACCAAGAAGGTAGACCAAAGCCAACTTTAATCAATTTTAAAGGCTATTTTCCTTATTTCACTTAGTTTTCACATAAAAGCTTTCCAGAATCGCGTTCAGACTGCGCACACAAATTGAGATGAGACAAAAGAAGTTTTTAAGGCCTCGGAACACAGAATTTACTTTCAAAACGGTATAAATTCTATATAAATTGAAGGTACCAATCCCGTATGTTACTGGAGAGAATAATATTCGCAGAGATGAAATAAATACCTGCCACTTGGTAGCATTTAATAAGAAATATTCTGTAGCATTAAGTTCACGGTCCGTTATAAGGAATATGACATTCACTGCATGCTGTTACATTCTTCAATGGCCCTCATAATTAACATTAAAGAGGGCTTGATCCTAGGACCTTCCGTAGGTGCAACTATAAATAGAGAGCTCTATTATCATTGTAGATGGGGAATTTTCAGGCAAATACATGTTTTACTCTATTCAAAGCTCAATATAATTTTTGTCTTCTTATTTATTGATATCATTAATGTTGTGCCCGGAAGCCCAGCTCCTAGAATTGTTATTTCTGTTATTCTATCTCCATCTCAAGGCTAAGTATCATATTTTATCTAATTCATCTATTATTTCAGGATCAAATTAATTCACTTGTCTATAAACTTCGTATAAATTCAACTGTACCGTTTTTCGAGTAAATAATGCTCAGCCAAATGGATTCACATAAATTGAAACAGAGGGAGTATTTAATATTCATTATTTACTTTTCTTAGCCTACATGAGCGGATCCAATAGTTTTACATCTAGGTCCAACTGAACCCAAAACTTTTATCTCAAACCTAAATTTTTAATATAAAATTCACTAGAATTATTGAATTTTTTTTATGTATGAACCCATAACTTAAACAAAGTGATGGGTTCAATAGTTGAAATTGGAGTGTTGAACCTGTAGAATTAAAATCTTGGATCCGCCTCTGCTAGCATGTATATATGGATTATATATTAATTATAAATAATCATATCCATATTATACATAAGCTTTAAATATATGTAACTATTTATGTTAATTCTTCCTTAAATCGAAAACTAAGAAGTCGAATTGAAATTTGGTAAAAATGAATTGGACGGAACAATGAACATCACTGCTTGCGTTGGTAGATAGCATTATTGGTCCGTACACCTGCTTTATTAAAAAAGAAGAAGAAAAAGTTAACCAAACACACACTCACGAATCAAGAGTTTTGTGAAGTCAAAGATAATTCAAACAGGACAGCAATGAATGGAGGCACAAAACCAAATAACATGCATATTCCTTGTGGGAAAACGAGCTTCCTTTTTGGGGCGGCTGAGATGGAGAAACCAAAACCCCAGCAGCTATATGTGGACAATATTTTTACACATTTCACTTTTCTTCTTGGCTATAAATAGTGTATCTATAGCTGATTAGAGAGACATACAAGTCTGCAAGAAAAGTACTGTGACAAAAACAAGAAAAGCCCAAAATGGAAAACAATGCTGCTCAAATTCCAGAAAGCAGACAAGACATTCCTCTACTCATCCCTTATAAAATGGGAATTTTTCAGTTATCTCATAGGTATTCTTCTTCCAGATCCAGTTCCCATTTTCTTTATTAAAACTGCTGTGATTATGCATTTTTTGAGCCAAGGATCTATCGAAACCGTAATATTAAGGTACCTCAATGTAAGGGTAAGATTTACGTATATACAACCCTTCCCAAACTCCACTTGGGCGATTACACTGGTTATATGTTGTTCCCCATTTGATGTTTGATTCTTCCTGATTATTCAAATTTGATCTTAAAATGTTTGGTTTGCCCTTTTGTTTTTTCTTTCTTACTTTCATTTCTTCTGCTGTTAATGATTTCTGATTTGTGCAAAGTATAAGTTTACTTCTTTTTTTAAAGTTAAAGTAATTTCTCGAAGTGGCATTTTTTTTTCTTTACTTTTTCTGAGTGATGAGTTTTATATTTCCTTAGCTGATATTCCCAACTAATTCAAGTTCTTGATGACCAAATGGTAAATACATGCGGTTGCAGTTTTATCTTCCAGCCATCATCTAAATCTTCAAGGGAATTGAAATTTAGTGTGTCACTATTGATAATTGAGTTAACTATGTAATCCTTATTTGCAAGGGTAATTATCTTTGAGCATTGAGTTTTGACATCCTATTATTGCATAGCCGTGTGAATTTGATGAATAAAGATGCAAACTGGTTCTTATTGCCCTCTTCATGTTTTTTCAGGGTTGTATTGGCGCCATTGACGAGGCAGAGATCTTATGGCAATGTTCCTCAGCCACATGCTATCCTTTATTACTCTCAACGAACCACAAAAGGGGGTCTTCTAATAGCAGAAGCCACAGGAGTTTCTGACACTGCCCAAGGGTAACCTTAGTTCCCATAATTTTACTAGTTTATAGTTGCAATTTGTCCTTGAGCTGAAGGTCTATCCTCTCTACCTTATCAAGGTAGGGGTAAGATCTGCATACATATTACTCTCTCCAGATCTCACTTGTGGGATTACAATGGGTTTTTTGTTGTTGTATACTTGCAGTTACTCCCAAGTAATCATTCTAAATACTGCTATATGCTTATTGATTAAAGGTATCCACAAACACCTGGTATATGGACAAAGGAGCAAGTTGAGGCCTGGAAACCAATTGTAAATGCAGTCCATGCCAAAGGAGGAATCTTTTTTTGCCAAATTTGGCATGTTGGGAGAGTTTCCCACAAAGGTAACTGACTTTGCTAACATAAATTTAATTATTTTATCAAATCATATCTGACGCTTTGAGATAACTATCTCACTAGATGTGAACTTCTGTGCTTCTTAACTTGACTCCTTTTGTTCAGATTTTCAGCCCAATGGACAGGCTCCTATCTCCTGCACAGACAAGCCATTAACACCTCAAATTCGTGCCAATGGCGTGGATGTTGCACAATTTACACCACCACGGCGGCTGACAATAGATGAAATTCCTCAGATTGTTAACGATTTTAGGCTTGCTGCTAAAAATGCCATTGAAGCTGGTAAGACTTTCTTGTCAAGTTTACTGCTTTAATGGAAAGCAGCTTCAGTCTGAAATTCTGGACTAGAAAATCGTTGTTACATATTTTGCTATATGTGTAAGATGAATAGTATCTTTAAAGAAAAGACGACAAAGGAAACAAAGGCAGCAAGTGCTAAAATGGATACCGAGTTCCCAAGAATTAGAAGTATATGCATAAGCTGAGCTGAATGTGTCACTATTTGAATATTTCGGGACTCATATGATGCTTCTTATATACTGTTTATCTCAACTATTTGGCAAACTTGATAAAATAGGATAACCTTTTAGCATGTACTATGTAAGAAGAGGTTAACTTGTTTTTCAAATAAGTATATTCGTTTTATGTTGTGTATATATTGAGTGTGCTTCCCCATTTTTCAGCTGGTGCAACTGCCGGATCTGAACAGTGGGTTAAAACTTAGGCTGTAAGCAATACAACAGAGAAACAAGCAAAAATTTGTACTGACTGCAACATAATGCGTGTGAATAGTGTGATACGTGCCGTCTAAGTGGCATTTCAGTGATGCTCTTCAGTGAATAACCAGAATGAGTCACTTTTCAGTTATCTCCACTATGGTTTCCTAGGAATCAAGAAAAGAAATTTAGACATAGACCTTTCACAGAAATTTTAAATCTTGCAGAACATTTTCGGATATAGGTGCTTTGTTAGATTGATTACATGGTGAGTCGATTAGTAGTGATGTATAATCCTTGCTTTGAATATCTGTTCATGTGCGGTCACGTCAGTATTGCCGTCAAATTAACACCCTCCCTCAAGCTAACTTCACTTATGTTTGTAGGATTTGATGGGGTTGAGATCCATGGAGCTCATGGCTATCTAATCGACCAGTTTATGAAAGACCAAGTCAATGATCGAACGGACCATTATGGAGGGTCTTTAGAGAACCGTTGCAGATTCGCACACGAAATAGTTGAAGCAGTTGTAAATGAGATAGGAGCTGACAGAGTTGGAATAAGGCTTTCCCCATTTGCAAGCTACATGGAATCAGGAGACTCAAACCCAAGTGCTTTGGGACTTTACATGGCCGAATCCTTGAATAAGTATGGCATTGCTTACTGCCACATGGTTGAGCCAAGGATGAAAACAGTTGGGGAAAAAGTAGAATGTCCTGAAAGCCTTGTACCAATGAGGAAGGCATTCAAAGGTACTTTTATGGTAGCTGGTGGTTATGATAGAGGAGATGGAAACAAAGCTGTGGTTGAAGACCGAGCTGATCTTGTTGCGTATGGACGTCTATTCTTAGCCAATCCAGATTTACCAAGGCGATTTGAGCTCGATGCACCTCTCAACAAGTATAACAGGGATACATTCTATATATCTGATCCTGTTGTTGGCTATAGTGACTATCCATTTCTAGAAACCACGGCATGATGCCAAGAAGAATTTTATTGGATACCCTTTTCTTGGATGTAGGGGAAGAGGGGTTTTTCAGATACTTCATATGTCTCACAGAAGAAGTGATCTATTGATAAAGATTTGTAGCATATTCTGCACTTGAATAAAGGATTGGTTTGTTTCTTCTTGTTTCGCTGATAATAGCCTTCTCCTCGTAATAGAAGCCCATTTGATTCATGCATCCTTTGTCTGCCTTATCTATCAGCTTGAGTAGCCTCTTAATTGTAATTAAGGCTGCAAAATATTAAATGTTGGATCCATGTTCAAACTTTAAGTGGTTGACACAATTATTTTAAGAAATTGTCTATATCAATGACTCAACTGGTGGACTATGACTGACTCATAGGATGATACGACTGTCCTAGCAAGCCTGACAACAACAACAACAACAACCAAGTATAATCCCACTTAGTGGGGTCTGGGAGGGTAGTGTGTACGCAGACTTTACCCCTACCCTAGGGTAGAGAGACTGTTTCCAAATAGACCCCCGGACATCCTTCCCTCCAAGAACTTCCCACCTTGCTCTTGGGAGACTCGAACTCACAACCTCTCGGTTGGAAGTGGGGGTTGCTTACCATCAGAGCAACCCCTCTTGTCAAGAACTAGCAAGCCTGACACATCAATAGAAATTTCATCACCAATTTTCCTAAAATTGGGACTAACTGATCTACCTTCTCCTAATCCTGCTATATACCATCCAAACTGTAGCTTTTCCTGCATAGCATGTCGTGGTGGTTCCATGCTCATATTCTTTTGATTGTTTACTCGATGTTACTACAGCCTGCTATAGCTTTTGCCTTGGCAGCTAAGTCTAAAAAAATTATGATGTCTTCTGGTGCATCTTGTTGTTGCGGTACAGTGGACCAAAGAAAGATGTTAAAGCTTATGTTAACTGGTAGCTGAAGACTGCAGTTTTCTGATATAAGGGTCCAGATATTTTCAGTGCATGCCTTTCCAAGATAGAAGTAGCGTCATAATTCCTCTCTTCTGCAGGCAAGTCAAATGTTTACTCTTACGGCCTCATTTCATTAGATGACACGCTCAGGTTGATCGAGAGATAATCAACACACAGACATTGCTATAGACAATATTATTGGAACTCCCACTGAACGTATAGTATTGTTTAGTTTATGAAATTTTTTAAAGATTTGAGATGCTTTTAAATGTACATGAAATGCTTAGTGCTTTCTACTTCGCTTTCATGTGAAATGCTATTTTACTGTTCATGTATTTTTATTATCACTAAAGTATCGCTCCAACCTTATCGGATGTATCCAATAAACTTACGGGCACAATTATTTAAATTGTCCTCAGTCCCTTTCCTTTGCACAATTATTTAAATTGTGTCCTATGGCTCCTATGTTTATCGTTAAAGGTTCTATGACATGTACTATGGAAGTTTAGTTATATTTATAGACATTATCGTTGTAAAATTTGTAAAGTTAAATTCCACACATTATTTTGATAAAATGAAAGCTAAGATTATTTTCACTGAGAAGTTATAAATGTTTATTGAGATGTCATATTGTATCGTGTATGAAATCGTTAGAATGTTATCGCGGGCCACTGGTGCTAGTTTAAGGCATTGGGTGCCAGTTAGAGAAGAATTAAAGAGAGCAAATTTCTGAACCCAGGTCTTGGGAAATAATTTCGCAACTACGATAGAAGTATACCTAACAATCTTACATTGTTGTATGCCGTGATCTCATTGCATTCTTGATAGATATGTTTGGAAAGCTACCCGATAATTGAAATTGGTGTAATTACTAGGGTAGTAATTACACAACCTAGTAATTATCCTAGTAATTACACAATATAGCAATTACGACGACCTATCTGTTTGTCATAACGTAATTACAGTATAATTACAAGCGTACTGTTTGGTTACACAAGTGAAATTACATACGTAGATTAAATTTTTAAATGAAGTAATTATCAAAACTTAAAAGTTAATATAATAAATATATGCCTATAAAAAATTATTTATGAGTATAAATGATTATTAGACTTGGTATTTAAGATGCATATTTTTTGCTTGGATATACATTAATTAATAATCATATATTTATATTTAATATTGTAAAAATAATTGATATATATATATATATATTAAATTAATAATATTTAGTTTAATTAATTATAAAAACTAAAAATATATGTTTGTAAAAACATCAAGGAATGCATGTTTGATAAAATAAATTAATATATATAAATATAATGTCTTAGCATTATTCAAATGTTTAACAAAACTAATCTATCAATTCTAACTAAAAAATGAACAATATGCAAAGTGAAACAACAAGCCAATACTAATAATACAAGTAAATTGGAGACATAAATATAACACAATTTCATCCTAAAAAATAGTACATATTTCAAAATCTAACATAATAAAAATAAGTTCCAATACAGTTTAAGATTAGGAAACATAATAAGTTTATAACCTCATTCAACAATGAAATTCTACTTTAATGTCATCACTCCTTATATGCCAAGATTGTTAATGACTCATTATTTCTAATATTAGGAGGTGGGGTTTCAAAAACTATAGTAAAAACGCAGTTACACTAAATGAAGAAAATAAAACAAATAAGAAACAAAATATGCGAGCAATTACATGGAATCACAAGAAGAAAAGGCGGAGAAATAAAATATAAATAATGTACAAAGAAAAATATATTTTTAAACTAAAAAAGAAACAAAAAGTTAAAAATTAAAATAAAAAGAAATTAAAATAATGAAAATAAAAATTTATAAAGAAAATATATTAAAATAAAAATAAAAAAAGGAAAGAAATTAAGAAGTAACCTTGTAATTACACAGTATAATTACCACCAATTCTCACCTCCTTCTTGAGAATTGGAGAATGTAATTACAATTTACAGCTCTCCAATTACACCCAATTCTATGCTGACTAAGTAATTACTTGGCCACACAAACATGTCAAATTGTGTAATTACACCCAAATCCAATTCCTATGTGGCATTCCAAACATGCTCTTAATTTCACAGGTACATAGGAACTAAGTTGTCTTGAATATGCAAGTAGTACATGAAAGTACAAGAGAATGGAGGGGGGGAGGGGGGGTAAATTGTAGCCGATTTGTAAAACTTAGTTGACTATGTAGGAAATTAGTCGACCAAACATCACACAGGAATTAATCGCAACAGAAATAAATTGAGCAAGCAGAAAAGTGAAGGAGGCGCAACATTCTTTATACTGATTCAGTACCTGCCACGACTCAAACTCTAACACGTCGTGATGGTGCCTATCGTG